>NC_091151.1:46094094-46119094 GCF_040958095.1 Procambarus clarkii | reverse complement strand
TGGAAGTTGTTTGTGTAGCGTTCGATTGATGAGCTGAGGAGAATGTGGAGAAAGCAGGAGGGGAAGATGAGAGATGAGAAAGGAACAGCAGAAGAAAAGGGAGGGGAACTATCAAGGGAAGATGAAAGATGAGAAAGGAACAGCAGAAGAAAAGGGAGGGGGAACTATCAAGGGAAGATGAGAGAAAGGGGAAGAGCTGCTGGGGCAGTGGACAAACACGGTGAACAAGCAGATCAAGAGAAAGGTGACATAAGATAATTAAGGGAAAGAGTTAAGAAGTATGATTTATATTGCATTCTAATCTCACCAGATACACTTGTCAATATTCTAATTAAGAATAATGGATCAAAAAGAAAATTGACACATTTCGTAAATTTTCTCCTCAACCTGCTTCCAGTTGAAGCTATATGTAAGACCATGGTTGATGTAGGCCCATTCCTCTGTTCGTTCCTTGAATATAGGCTGAAGTGTTGAAACCACCATTTCTCTGTTAGACTGTTACATCCTAGACAGATAGGTTACATTCACTTTCTATCTCGTAAGCGAAACTATGGACGGAATTGTTGTCGAACTCTTCCTTAAGCAGCAGCAAGCATTCCATTGGAGTTATCTTCAAAAATATTTAGTCCATATACCTACAGTAGACGTTAGGGTTTTAGACTGAAGTCAACAAGGACTTTCCCATAAATGGTACCCATATACATATATGCAAATATGGGGGAAACCAATACACAAACCATTTACTTGCTTATATATGACCTTCAGGGTTTAGGAAAGGTACTTCTGGTACACGCTTCGAGCAGCTGTTTAAGATGGCCTTCTAGGATATTAAGAGGAGTGCAAACTGGATCTGTAATGAACGACAAAGTTAATGTGTACAATTTTATCCACGCTGGTGAGTATTCATAGTGCTTCCACTGGATTAGCTTTTCCGTTTTTCTTGTTGCCTTGAGCATTTAATTAAATACTGCCGCTGGTAGTGACAGTACGCCAAGAATAAAAATAAATTGACAAATAGGAGCAAATCGCACCATGCTTTACTGGTGTCAAAAAAAATCAAGGTAAATGACCCATGCATTTACTTCTCTGATGAGGTTAATGTATTCCCCGACAGGAAACGATGAGGGGAAAGGGGCGGTTCTAGGATGTGGGAATCCTAGTGGGAATACTAGTGGACGAAGCTATAATCGCCTCCTGCAGGATGTCTGCTAACATGTTGTCTGAAAGGATTTGTGCAGATCATTTTGGATTCCTGTGTATTGTTTCCTTTCAATAAAAAACATACACATAATTGAATTATTAAGCTAAGAAGAGGAAGGGACAAATAAATTTATTGAGACTTGAAAAGAACTGCGGTTAAACAAACTTCTGTGAATAAAATAAGATATAATAGTTTTAGATGAATTGATGTGATTATATATATAAACATTATAATTTACATCTTTTTGGCCAATTATCCTTATTCAACACAAGCAAAAGTACCTCTTTTGAGATTTTGGAAAAGAAGACAGAAAAATAAAATATTGCCATTCAGAATGTAAGAAGAAATACTTCTATATTTATTTTCAGAACAATTGTAATCTATTTAAAAAATATATGACATGCTAAATACAAATTTGTCTAAAAAGGTGTAAATTATAAATACATATATAACAATTTTATTGATATATAACAATTTTGATATATAAATATATATTTTGATAATAATAATAATAATAATAATAATAATAATAATAATAATAATAATAATAATAATAATAATAATAATAATAATAATAATAATAATAATAATAATATTTGAATGCATAATAAAGCACAAAAAATAAAAAGGAAAGGGGTGGTAGGAGAAAAGCACACAGAAACTGTATTGGAGGGGATCTAAACATTCCCTCTAATGCGCTATGCGTGGTTTCCTCCGAGGCTATGGGTCCCCCTTCTTCCAGCTAGAGGTGGTACTCCCTTCCATATTTTGATATATATATAATTGATATATAACAATTTTATTGATATATATATATATATATATATATATATATATATATATATATATATATATATATATATATAAATATATATGTGTGTGTGTGTGTGTGTGTGTGTGTGGTTCGTAAATCACGTAAATTAACATGTGATGAAAAATGTGACAGTGTCAGACTACGGAGGAAGAATTGAAACAGGAATTTCCTAAAGTACTTTCGTATATTAATACATCTTCAGAAGGAAAATTAATTCTAGAAGGAATTACATTCCGTCTGAAGCTGTATTAATATACGAAAGTATTTAAGGAAATTCCTGTTTCAATTCTTCCTCCGTGGTCTGACACTGTCATATATATATATATATATATATATATATATATAGAGAGAGAGAGAGAGAGAGAGAGAGAGAGAGAGAGAGAGAGAGAGAGAGAGAGAGAGAGAGAGAGAGAGAGAGAGAGAGAGAGAGAGAGAGACAGAGACAGAGAGGACAGAGAGAATTGGAGCAATACAAAATATTGGTCTTAATTGGAGCAAGCTTAATATACAATAATGAGATATTAAATGGAAGAATTATAACTTACAGTTTTTTGGGACATTATCTTTAATCGGTGAGCGAACGCAATCCCATAAAGAATCAAATGGAAGACAGGAGTGATGAGGATATGATAAGAGATAAAAAGATAACGACGGAAAATGAAATAAATGGATAATGTTAGAAGAAAATGGTTGAAAGAAGAGGGGAGGAAATTATCAGGGAAAAGCACTCAGCTATTAGACTATATTGCACTCAGAAAAGTTCAGGATAAGGATTAGAGATGGGACGGGGAAAAGGTATGTTGTTCAATCACTTAGACGGTCGAGGATTGAACGGTGACCTGCATGAAGCGAGACCGTCGCTCTACCTCCCAGCTCAAGTGATTTTACAGGTTGAAAGAGAAAATCATATTGATGAGTGTATCAGTGTATTGTGAAAGAGTCGATTAACGAGTGTACGGATACATATTGTGTTTAGTGCATATCATGGTTTTATTATAGTGCGTGAAATCTCTCTCTCTCTCTCTCTCTCTCTCTCTCTCTCTCTCTCTCTCTCTCTCTCTCTCTCTCTCTCTCTCTCTCTCTCTCTCTCTCTTTCTCTCTCTCTCTTGATATCTCATGGTAAGGGAAAGAGCTAGGTACTCGAACGTTGGAAGGACGAGTACGATTTCAGGTTGGTAGGACGACTTCAGGAGTGCTAATTGGGTAAAGTATGAGGTGGTGTTGCGTCTGGCAACGCTTCGTTTGTTTCCATCGGGCACCAAACCTGTACAGTTCCTAAAGTAATAACTGCTAGTGAGCGTTCATTTAAGACAGCGCTGTAGGAGAACCACGACAAGGCTCAGACTATTGGTTTTGTCTCAGATATACGTGTACAGGAATGGATACATGCACAGTAATCCAAATGTTGATACACATCCTGGTACAGGTTTAGATACACACTGCTAAATTAGCAGTTGCAAATGGAATTGTCATTGCCCTTAGTTCGCTGCAATACATATAAGTGTAATAAGGGTCCTTACAAAGTTAGCGTGTCTCCGGCGGGCAAGCAACTGGTCTACTTTGCTATGCATGAAAGTTGGAGAATACGAGGAAAGAAGAACTCCCTTGGGGGTAATGAAGGCATTGGACGAAGATGGAGCCCCTCTGGTATACGCGCCTTAACGACATACTTTCACAAATTTCAGACGAAACTTCACTTATCCTGTCCCACTAGAACCTTCCTCAGACAAGGTACTCTTCTGGGATACTGCTACAGAATTTATTACGAATGAGGTGATTTCATGGTAAAGCTGTTCCATTGTTGGGGACTGGAAACACTCCTAACAAATCTTCCCAAGGATACAATACAAAACACTTGTCTAACTCCCTGGTAAGTACAATGGAGTTCGACAAGTATCCTAGTAGTAAGTTCCTTACTACTTTACCTAGTAGTAAGTACCAACCTATTACTAGGTAAATTGAGGTATCGATTGTATATAAAAATGCTTGTTCTGCCCCCTGAGTAGAACTCGAGTACAATCGTTTGAACGGACACCACTAAACACAACACAACAGTTTATTGATCGCCTGAAGTAGATAGAACCAAGGGAGACTTTCCCAATATTACCAGGTTTCAACACGCACGCCAGCCCGTCAACTTACCCCAATATATACCAAGGTTTAATGTACTAATCCTAAGAAACAGGAGAATGAAGATGACACGAGGAAGGAAGAGAAACAGGAGAAAAAAAATAAGAAAGCGAAGAAAGATAGGCTTAGGGCTTTGATCACAAAGTTTGTAATTATCGAGGGAGTAATGAAACCGTAGGAGGTAAGGTGACAACAAGAACCATCACTCCGCCAACATGTTTTCGCTAACCAAACTCCAACCAGTCTTCAGGACACGATGATCCACACAAAGTCGCTGCTACCGCCGAGAAGGGGGAAATCAATGGATATTTTGACCATTTACGAACGAAACAAATCCTTACACTGATAATTGAATAAAGAGAGAGAGAGAGAGAGAGAGAGAGAGAGAGAGAGAGAGAGAGAGAGAGAGAGAGAGAGAGAGAGAGAGAGAGAGAGAGAGAGAGAGAGAGAGAGAGACAGACAGACAGACAGACAGACAGACAGACAGACAGACAGACAGACAGACAGACAGACAGACAGACAGACAGACAGAGGGAAAGAAAGAGGAAGAAAAGAAGAACGTAACTTAACTGGGAGACGTATGAAGGGGGACAATGCGTTGAAGACACACTGTTTACGTTACTTTCAGCAAAACGTCAAGGTATTTGTACTTTACTGAAGGTATTTGGCCTTTATCGCAGGTGCTATTCTGCTTTATCGATGATATTTGCTCTTTACTGATGGTGTTTGTGCTTTACTGAATGTGTTTGATCTTCAATAAAGGTCTTTGCGATTTATTGAAAGGTTTTGTGGTTTTTGAGGGTGTATAAAGTTTATTGAAGATGTTCTGCTTAATTTAAGGTGTTTGCGCATAACTCAAGCAGTAGTCTTTATTCAAGGTTTTTGGACATCATTGAAGCTATTTGGGTTTAATTGAAAGAATATCTGTTTTATTGAAGACGTTCGTGGTTTATTGAAAGTGTTTGTGCATTAATATAGTAAATAAAACCCATCAACTCACATTCTCTCATCTCAACTACCCCTTTACCCCCTCCCCCCATTCACCATACCATTAATCAACGAATTCTAAACGCACTCATAATCCATCCTTTCTATTCCCCCAACCCTCTTCCAGTTCACGCTTATTGCTGCTTCGAACACCTGTCACATCTATCATCCTCTTCTAAATACTCTCAGCCATCGTTCAAACCAGCCCTCCAACCACCCATCCAGTTTTCAATCCACTAAATATGCACTCGCAATCCACCAAATCCACTCACCTATTACTTTCTCCGACACTCTCCGCTTCCTTCCATTATGAGTACTGACAAAACAGTTGTTATCGCCTCGCTTAGCCAGTAACCGGGTTCTTTACTTGTCAAACTGTGTATGGGAACCTTAGTGCCTCTTCTTATTCGATCCCACCCCTGAGTCATTGATAAGTTATTAAAAACTGGCAGTAATAATAAATCTAAAGGAAAATGGGGTAAACAACACTAAACAGAACCCATCACCAAGTGTACTTATATATATATATATATATATATATATATATATATATATATATATATATATATATATATATATATATATATATATATATATATATATATATATATATAGATATTAGAGGTACCACCACTGGTGCAATTGAAGGGACCCAGAGCCTCGAAGAAGAAAATTAAGAATTTTCAGAGAAGACCTTCTGGGTTCTCACTGAACACTTTAATCTTTTCTTCTCCTACCAACCCTACTCATATATATATATATATATATATATATATATATATATATATATATATATATATATATATATATATATATATATGTACATGACATAACACTGCAGGTGTCACTTTCGCACAGGACACTACACAACTTCTGCAATTTTCTTTCTCGGTGAGTCCACTTCTATCTTCTATCGTACATCACTCTAGATTCCCTCCATGAGTCAGTCTTCTGTGATCCTTACGCCGGCGAGTTCACCTTTCTCAGTAAATCATGAACCAGTCCTATACAGAATCACCATGGTGCCCAAAACACCACTTCTACTCTCCATCAACATGTTGGCAGAAGTCTCCATCAACATGTTGGCAGAAGTCTCCATCAACACATAATCAGAAGTCACCAGCAACACACTGGCAGATTTCCACACAAGATTATAACAAGCCTTAATAGACAGACATTGATTCCATCTCGTAACTCAACTTGGCCATCCCGGGATACGTCTGTCCATTCACAATACTTCACTAAGTATCACAGACAACTCAGTCTGCACCGACTCGGCCACCTGTTCTCACTGGAACAGGTGTTGAGTTCAGGACTGCCCTGGGGTGAACTGATTCCTGTCGACCAAGATACCACCCATATCACTTCTGAGGAGTAAATTGTGACTAGTAAGAAACTACACAGGGGTCAATAAGATCACAGCCTTCCACCGAGGAAAAGAAAATGAGGTCGGGTGTGCTCAAAAGATGGCATTGACATTGTCACACCAAACCTTCTAAAAGAATTAGGGTCGGGTGTGCTCAACATATGGCGTCGAAATTGTCACAAAAATATATTAACATTTTGACTCAATGTGCAGAGCGAGATAAATACAGCCCGAATCCAATAATAGACATGTCGAATGTTATCACAATTGATAAGATTCGGGCGTCGTTGGTTTCATATATCTGCCAAGCGGTCCATTCTCTACCTTGTTTCAACGTAATGTGGCAGAGACGCCCATGGACGTCATCATCAACATGATTTCTCTCTCTCTCTCTCTCTCTCTCTCTCTCTCTCTCTCTCTCTCTCTCTCTCTCTCTCTCTCTCTCTCTCTCTCTCTCTCTCTCTAACACACACACACAAAGTAGGCAAGGCATTATAAGTAAAGATCCAAGGGAATCCAAAATTATCGTCAATCAAGATAATCAAAGCCTCCTCCTCCCAGTCCCCCCTCCCCCGATCCTATCTCTTCTCCAACACGCATGCATTGGCTGCATTGTCTTTGTGAATAACACAGTAAAGCATCGTGTATTTTCTTTAATACACTGTGCTTTTGTATTATTACTTTTTCTGGAGAGGAAAGTCAAGGGAAGTTTCTATTCTTTAAAATTCATTTTGCTTTAAAGAATTAGTTTTGGCATTGTCAGAGGCAAGACATTCCATCTTCTGCTGTTTAATTAATATTTATTTTATTTTTCTGATCTTTTTAAGCTATCGATTCCTTTCCTTTGGTGTTTGTTGCATTCGACTTGATTCCCAACAAGTCGAATGCAATAAATAGGATTTTGTATTACAAAGACACCTAAATTAAACTATATTTACAACAAAGAAATTATCTGCGGCGAGGCAATAACTTTATTTAACGTTCCATCTATCATCTATTTTTATCCCAATATTTTTCAAGCACGCACATGCATCAATCAATCATTTTTATTTTTGTAATTCATGGACTTGTTTGTGAAGCGCAAGCGGCCATCAGCGTGCGCTAAATAAAGACAGATAAACAGTGATAAAAGGTCCACGCCTCTGGGCAGTTAACAGGCAAACAGAGAAAATTAATGACCTCTCTCTCTTCCCCTTCAGAATAAATACAGCACCATTCACATTTAATAGGATCGCAGGAGTTATGGAATATTTTCGGCACCTTTGGCAGATACTTTGTGGTTCTCTCCCTCATATATATATGAGAGAGAGAGAGATCAGAGAGAGAGAGAGAGAGAGAGAGAGAGAGAGAGAGAGAGAGAGAGAGAGAGAGAGAGAGAGAGAGAGAGAGAGAGAGAGAGAGAGAGAGAGAGAGAGAGAGAGAGAGAGAGAGAGAGAGAGAGAGAGAGAGAGAGAGAGAGTCTTTTTCCGTGTTTATTTCCCTCCCAATTTTTGTATCATCGGCCAATTTGCAAATATCGCTGCTCAAACCTGATTCTAAATTATTTATATATTATGAATAACAGTCCTTTCCTCCTTCCCTTTTCCCTTCTACTTGTCCTTCCCTCTCGTTTCCTTTTCCTGCCCTTCATCTCCTCATCGCGGTTTTTTCCTCCCTTCCTACTTTTCGTCTCTCCCTTCCCACCCTGTCTTCTTTACGCCCTTGACTCTGTCTCTCTTTCACTCTATGTCTCCAAGAGAAAGACAAGTTCATTTTTCCATTCTTCCATATTTTACAGAGGTTTAGACAACATAATATATTTTGACAGAGGTATTTGCAAGGATTTGCATGTTTAAGTACGTAAATTCCGTTTTCGTTGAGTTTAGAGTAATTTAGAATTATCCAAGGTGTTCTTGGTGTTAATTTAATATGTATTTGTGATAAAAATATTATTAATATTTATAATGCAAATTTCATCTTATTTGTATTATATTTTCAATTAGTTTAATTGTTATTTGAATGTTAATTATTATAATTATTATATTTTTTATTTTTTCCTGAGTCAGTGTTCATTAAAATGCAACCGAAATTTTTACACCGATTGGTATACCTTATTTTCCATGAATACCCCAAAAGTTTATTTTGTACTGAACTATGTTTAGAACTAAAGTATACTTGTTGGTTGGTGAGTAAACTATTTTGGTAGTCCTAATAGCACACTTACGGTTGATAGACCTTAAGCTCAAATCTAATCCAACAAAAAGTACTTAATATACAGTAAAAGACAAATATATACAAATATGAAAATAAATAAAAGCAAATATCTTGAAAGATAAATAATGGAATTCGTAATTTTGTCTTTCACTTTCATACTTATTTCTTCAGTCCTTCCTTTACATCTGTCCTTTTCTTCCTCCTATCTCTTTCCTGCACTTCTACTTCTCCAGCCTACATCATTAACTCTTTCCCCTTTCATGACCCTTCTTTCCTTTTCTTTCTATCTATCCGTCCCTCTCTAACTCTTCTTCCCTCCCTGCCTCTCACTTCCTCTCTCTACTTATCTCTCCTCCCTCCCTTCTTGTCTTTATTCCTAGCCCTCCCGCCTTTCCTCCCTCCTCTCTCTTTCTATTTATCCCTCGTTCCGTCGTCTCTCTCTCTCTCTCTCTCTCTCTCTCTCTCTCTCTCTCTCTCTCTCTCTCTCTCTCTCTCTCTCTCTCTCTCTCTCTCTCTCTCTCTCTCTCTCTCTCTCTCTCAATATCCCTTCCTCCCTCCCTTCATACATTTTTAATTCTCTCTTTACATGTACTACAATAGAATCTCAACATTCTTACTACTAATGTGACAACTCAAAAATTTATCTCTCAACTCTTAATTCATTATATCAAAAAACTGGATTCAATATAGCCCTCTCCAGTAAATAGAGGCGGGTAATAAAACCGTTCAGTAAACAAGAGGCCAACAGATCCTGATGGCTGGAAGGATGGGTGGGTGGATGGGTGGGTGGATGGGTAGGTTGGTGTTTGGTTGGATGGAGGGGTATACTGGTAGTGGGTGGGATTTCTGGTTTGTGGGTAGACATTTCGGGCGGGTGGATGAACAATTTTTCATTCTGTATTATTTGGGTTTCGAGTCCGGGTTTTCGGGTGGACGGGTTTATTCTTGGGCGGATTGATGGATACACTTTCGGGTGGGTGGGTTTGATTGGTGTGGACGCCCGGGTGGACTGGTGGATGAGTGAATAACCTAAATAGATGAATGGATAAAGGAAGTGAAACCTTTATGGCTTTTCGAGTTATTAGAATTTCAGTTCCGTCACTCGCCCTGGAGAGCCTCGATCTTCAGAGTGAGAAAGGGGGATCGACATGACGCTCTCCTTGGTAAAGGGGGTCTCAAATCCCTCTCCAAGGGAAAGAGTGAGGATGTGGGGGGGGGGGTTCTTTGTGACACATTCCATGGAAAAGCGAGGGTGGTTCTGCACAACTGGCTCCATTGGAAGTGGTTCTGAAATGACCTCTGTCACAAAAGACCTTTACCTGACCTCTCTCACTACCAGCACCTCTCGCCACACGACCTCCGTGGTATAAACAACTTTCATATTGCACATTCTGAACCAGTCTCTGATCCATGAAATATTTTTATTACCAGGCCGACAGTAAGGCCTGAGGCGTCCACGTTGAATTAGGTACGAATGAATTCCCGCCCTATTTAATTGGATATTTGTGAACTGGTTTGGTATTTTATTCAAATTTAGTGAAGATTCGTAATTACTAAACGACAAGCCTTGCTAAATTTAATTTCAGGGTAACCCAGTTTTACCTTAATGAATATTCAAGTCATAAACCAAAAAAAAATCAAACTGGATACGATAGCCACTCGATCACGCAGGTCAAACACAGTCTACAATATACTCCTTCCAGTAGCATGGTCATTTTTTAGTGAGAACGGGATAAGAATCGCTGCTAGACGGTAAAGTGATACATAATATGTAAGTGATAAGACAGTGTGACTATGAAGAACTTGCAAGGGCTATGAAGGAGAACTAAGAGCTGGGATACGAGGACAGACTAAGAGCTGGGAGATGAGGACAGACTAAGAGCTGGGATATGAGGACAGACTAAGAGCTGGGATACGAGGACAGACTAAGAGCTGGGAGACGAGGACAGACTAAGAGCTGGGATACGAGGACAGACTAAGAGCTGGGATACGAGGACAGACTAAGAGCTGGGATACGAGGACAGACTAAGAGCTGTGATACGAGGACAGACTAAGAGCTGGGATACGAGGACAGACTAAGAGCTGGGATATGAGGACAGACTAAGAGCTGGGATACGAGGACAGACTAAGAGCTGGGATATGAGGACAGACTAAGAGCTGGGAGACGAGGACAGACTAAGAGCTGGGATATGAGGACAGACTAAGAGCTGGGATACGAGGACAGACTAAGAGCTGGGATACGAGGACAGACTAAGAGCTGGGATATGAGGACAGACTAAGAACTGGGATATGATGACAGACTAAGAGCTGGGATACGAGGACAGACTAAGAGCTGTGATACGAGGACAGACTAAGAGCTGGGATATGAGGACAGACTAAGAGCTTGAATATGAGAACAGATAAAAGCTGCGATATGAGGACATAATTAAAGCTGGATTATGATGACAAAATACAGGAACGGGGGCCAGCAACGGCTGGTTATAACTGGGAACTGTTGAATTCAACTTCAATGATTTTTCCTCAAAACAGTTAATTGACTTTAGTAAAAGCTTCTTTGCTCTAAGCTTAGAAAATTGCCGCTTACCAACAAAAAACTCTTATTATTCTCACGTACATAGAAAATTTCTTTTGTGCGGGGTTTTGCGTCCTCAGTATTGCCCCTAATGAGGGGTTTACACAATCATTATGACTTATAATGCAGGGTTCACCACATCAGAATTGTTCACAATGTGAGCGTACATCATCAAATATGATTCACAATGTAGTGCATACATCACCAAGTATGACTCATAATATTAGACTTACACTATCAGGATGACTGATAATGTTGAGTTTACACCATTAGTATGACTCAAAATGTGGACATTACCTACCAGAATGACTCCAAATGTGAAGTTTACCTCACCAATATAACTCCTGGCATGAGCTGGAAATACAACTCCTATGCAAACGAGGAGTCACAATAACGTGGTTGAAATATGTTGAACAAACCACACACTAGAAAGTGAAGAGACGACGACGTTTCGGTTCGTCCTGGACCACTCTCAAGTCGCATACAACTCCTATGCACGTAAGATTCATAAATAAAGGTTGCTCGAAAATAAAGCACTCTCATCGTGGCGTTCTACATCGAGAGAGAGTTAACAAGCTCGTCGACTCAAGGGGAATTATAAAGCAGCTCTGTGCACCAATAGAGGCTTAGTTTGCCGGGACCTACAGTCCCTAGTGATATAACTACCTTCACTATAAGAGAAGATTCATGGCTGCCTTCATCATGAGGGAATAAATATGGCTGACAACACCATGAGAGAATAAATTTGGCTGCCTTCATCGTCAAATAGTAAATATGCCTGCCTCAAACAGCATAAAATAAAATAAATTTGGCGGCTTTCATCAGCAGAAAATGGCTGCTTTCACCAGAGGCATAAATTTGGCTCCCTTCATCAGGGAAGAATAAATATAGCTGCCTTCAACAGAACATAGTGTAAATGGCTGCTCTCACCAGGAGAATAAACATTTCTGTTCTTAACCGGAGCTAGTCAATATGGGCCTTAACACCAACAGTAATAAATTATAGCTGCCATCACCGAAAGAATGAATATGGTTCTCGTCATCAAAATAAAATCAATTCTGCTGCATTCAACCAGGGAAGATGAATATAGCTCCATCAGTATAAGAATAAGTAAATACAACTTCCTCCACCAAGAAACAAAATGGTCCCCACCGGGACAAACGAAAATGGCTTCCTTCACCTGAGAGTCTAAACATATCTAAATACGCCTTGAGGGGCTTTATGTGGATGAAAATATCATAATACACTACTAAATGACTATATACTTAACAAGGGACAAAAATATGGTTAAGTACTCCGTCACAGACAAAAATATTACTAAATACACAAGAAGACATTTTTGTTATAGCTAAATACACCAGAAAAGACTACAAATGTCTGATTACACTACCAGAAGACTTTTGTTATAGCTGAATATACCAGAAAGAATTTCAAATGGCTGGCTAAAGCAGCAGAAGAAGCTTTTGTTTTGGCCGAATATACAGGAAAGGACTAAAATATGGCTGACTACATCAAAATTTTGCTTCTGTTATTATCGAATACACCAGAAAGGATTACAAACTACACCGCCAGAAAAGGCTTAATATAGAGGCCATAACTAACATGGAGGAGGGCTACATGATTACACCAGGCGATTGATGGGATTTAAAAGGGGTTTTCCTCGACATACTGGTGATTACGACGGGATGCCTACCACTATTACTAAATATAAATTAATCACCAACGCAACAAAAATGGAAACCTACTCATCGTTACACTATAAGTTACGGAAACCCACGTTTCTAGACCTGAGAACCAACGTTATAAGACGTAGGAACCAACGTTATAAGACCTGTCTTTATCACTCACCAAACAGCCACTTACGAAAATAATGCAACTTTCCTTAACTATGGCGTCTTTGTTTACTTTAAACATTTAGCGAGCTTCAAAACTTGACAATCAAATGTTGTTGTTAAAATCTACCTGACAAACATATCGAGAAAAGATGCATAGGTTTTGTTAGTGGTTGCGTAAATGCTTGATGAAATCTAGTCCTGGGATCCACATTGTAAAACTTATAGAAACATTTAATCATAAAATGGTGGAACTTCAATAGTTAAATCATGTTATCATTTTTGCTTTCTGGGTTTTATATTTTAGAAAACGGATTCGGTAAAAATTATATGCAACTATTGCGTTATCCTGGTTAGGAAGCCTGGTCGACGACCATGCCGCGGGAACGCTAGGCCCCGGAAGCACCTCAAGGTAGGTAAGGTCCTCCCCACAAATTACTCCCCTCCCCCCCCCACTCTCCATGCTCTGTCTGACGCGGTGTAATTAAAAAATTATTCCACCTTCACACCTCCCCTACCCTCTCCCTAACCCCTGTCTCCTACAACACCCTTCCCACCCCTTCCTCATCAACAACCTGTTGATGTTACTGCTCCTCTCTGCATTTTTTTTCATATTTTTAATTTAGGTAAATCGTGCGACTTATTGTAACGAAAAATAGTTGGTGATATTTTAGAAATTGTTGAGATAGGAACACTGTGAATTCAATGTATAACTAGTAACTCAAATTAATACACTCAATCCTTCAATCGGAGTAATAGTTAATTTTCAGAGAAGTGCAATGTTCAGATGTCAATGTTATTTAGTTGGGAAGCCTGGCGCGGTAAGGTCAGGCCGGGGTGCATCAGATTAATATTCCGAAATTGTTTCCCGAACGAAACATGGATGGAATCTCGTCTGGATATTACATTGTAGAGGATAGTGTGGTACCTGTCTAAGTATATGGGTTAGTGTGGCACCCGTCCACGCAGACTGCTTAGTATGACATGCGATATCAAGCAGAAGGATTAGTATAACAAGCGTATGCGATGAGGGGGAAGCTTCAATGACATTTTCCTGTGCTCTCTTTCTCTCTCTCTCTCTCTCTCTCTCTCTCTCTCTCTCTCTCTCTCTCTCTCTCTCTCTCTCTCTCTCTCTCTCTCTCTCTCTCTCTCTCTCTCTCTCTCTCTCTCTCTCTCTCTTTCTCTCCTTCATTCTCTTACCAACCAATTTTCAAATTTTCCTGTCCCACGGGTTATTCAATTTTGCATTCAATGCTCTCTCTCTTTCTTCCTCATAAATCTGCTTAATTATTATATCCTCCATCTTTTTCTTTATCAATCATTCTATTTGTTCATTTTTATTCCTCCATCATTCTCTTTCTCTCTTACCAGCCGTATCCATAATTGATTCATGCCTTACATTTTTGCAGTCCCTTCACTTTCATCCTTTTCCTTTTCAATGTATCCATACTAGTTTCTTTGCCTCCCTCTATTTTTCCTTATATCTTCCTCATTTTTAGCCTCCGGCACACACGTCTCATCTCCCTCACACCATACATCCTACTACTAACCTCCAACACTTCTTATCTCCCTCATATTCCTCACAACAGCACATTCCACCACCAACCTTCTTCAGCATCTCCCTCATTTCCCTCAGTTTGCATTGCGTTGCAGTGTGTTGCTCTATGTTGCGCTACACTGCACACGTTACATCGTACCGTGTTGCTTCGTATGGAATAAATTTGCATTGCATTATTGAAAATGATCATTTAAATGCAGATTACTGTTATCTATTAAATTGCATCTGTCTTACTTTGCTTTAAACTTTATTAGAATAAATTTTATATTGGATTGTTATATTAATTTTACGTAAATGCTTGATAGTGTTTGTTTTAGGCAGTTGCTTTTGTGGTGTGCAGTGTTGTGTTGTATGTAGTGTTGTGTTGTGTGTTGTAGTGGGATGTAGTGTTATGCTGAGTTGTACTGAATGTATTATTGTGTTGCAAGTAGTGATATGTTGTATTGTTTGTAATGCTGCGTTGTATTGTATGTCGTGCTGTGTTGTATTGTTTGTCGTGATGTGTTGTATTGCATGTAATGCTATATTGTATTGTATGTAATGCTGTGTGGTATTGTATGTCGTGCTGTGTTGTAATGCAAGCTGTGCTGTGTTGATTTCAGCAGAGAGTTTGGTCGGAGGATAAGTGGGGTAATATTAGCCAATCAGCGGGCTCGGCTATCAAGTAGGCACGTAGATGGTCTTCAGCAAGAGGCATGGGAAAATATTTTGCCTAATTTTACGTCACATAATTAAAATTTATCTCCGAGGTGGCAAATCCATCATCTTGACTTACAGTGCCACGCGGCACAAGAATAATCACCTCACAGTGCCAGTGAGTATATGAAGACTCACCTCACAGTTTCAGGGACACTAAAAAACACACCTCACAGTGCCAGAGAAACACCAAAAGACTCACCTCACAGTTTCAGGTAGCCGTAAACCAACGAACCTCACAGTTTCAGGGAGCCGTAAACCAACGAACCTCACAGTTTCAGGGAGCCGTAAACCAACGAACCTCACAGTTTCAGGGAGCCGTAAACCAACGAACCTCACAGTTTCAGGGAGCCGTAAACCAACGAACCTCACAGTTTCAGGGAGCCGTAAACCAACGAACCTCACAGTTTCAGGGAGCCGTAAACCAACGAACCTCACAGTTTCAGGGAGCCGTAAACCAATGAACCTCACAGTTTCAGGGAGTCGTAAACCAACGAACCTCACAGTTTCAGGGAGCCGTAAACCAACGAACCTCACAGTTTCAGGGATCAATAAACCTACGAACCTTACAGTGCCGTGACGACCTACCAACGTCACAGTGCCGTGACGACCTACCAACGTCACAGTGCCGTGAAGACCTACCAACGTCACAGTGCCGTGAAGACCTACCAACGTCACAGTGCCGTGACGACCTACCAACGTCACAGTGCCGTGACGACCTACCAACGTCACAGTGCCGTGACGACCTACCAACGTCACAGTGCCGTGACGACCTACCAACGTCACAGTGCCGTGACGACCTACCAACGTCACAGTGCCGTGACGACCTACCAACGTCACAGTGCCGGGGATCATTAGAACACCACGCATCGCACTTAGCCAGCATCATAAAGCACCGTCAATAGCGTCAGTTCACCTTTGATCGCAACTGTCGCTAGATATACGCAATTTGTTTTTTGTAAACACCTCCACCTCATCAAAGGTTAATATAAAGCTGCCTTGCTCTTGCAGCAGTGTCGCCGTTAACTACACCTGTACGCCACACCTGGCGTAGGAAAGTCTCCAGGATCATTGCTGTTGTTAACTATCCCTGAACACCACAAATGGCAAAGGAACGTCACGAGAGAGTTGTTATTTTGTTCTTTCGTATTGGGTCTGAGGTCATGATTGTTCTCATTATTAGTTCTGTTTTGCTTCAGTAGTTAGATGCACTGTTCGAGATAATGGAGTATAGTGTTAATGACTCTAGTAGTGTGAGATAGTGTCATGACCTAGAGGTGCCAAACAGCTTGAAGGAGTGCAGTAGTGAGGTCACCTGTGTGCTGTGTTTAAAACTTACAAGACTGCATTTATGGTACATAACAAAAACAATGTTAATTGCAGCATAGTACACAAGCTAAATGGTTCACTTTAACAAAGATATGCTCACCAAACAGTTCAGTATATTGACAAAACATAAAAAGTGTTTAATGATCCGTAGTTTATTAACGAGAAGAAGAATTCAAAGCAGAGTATACTAACAAGAGCGTTTGTCCAATCAATAACCACAACAGCTAATGAATGATATTATTATCGACATAGAATCTCGTCCAGATGTCTGCATATGGATTAAATGAGCTTAGTTATGTATTATTGATATAAAAGACATAAAATGTAACCGATATCACAGCCAACCCTCCTAAAATTATAGTAACTATTTTGTCGAAAGTACCAATATGGTGATGGACAACCAATAGGTTAAAGCTTTGTATCATTTAATTTGGTTAAATGGGAAACTCCTTTAACTGCAACATAAATATAGCAGCTATCCCAACCTTTCCTTGCCATCCTAGGCCTAATTTACGCTATCTTAAACCAAATTTGTGTGTTGTATTAGCGCTAGGAATGTTTAAGTTTGGTTTTTAGTTTTAATTTTCCGGACTCTATAAAGCTAAAAGTAGAGACATTAATTTTTTGGTGGTCCATCACTACATATTGGTACTTTCCACGGAATAGAGACTATAAGTACTGCCATTTCAGAAGGTTGGGTTCCGATATCGTCACATCAGGAAAAGAAGGCAACATAACAGTTGTGTTAATTTGAAAAATATATTTTGCTTAGTAAAACGATAAGCAACTTTGACAAGAATATAAGGATAGATAAGACCATAAGAATAGATAAGAATATTGGAATAGGAAACTGCGTAAGACCTATTGGCCCACACTAAGCAGCTTCTATTCCTATCCACCCATATCGGCACGGAAATTACAAACGTCTTTCAGCACACACAATTAGAACGAGAGAGCTCGTTACGGCCCTCACAGTATCTCGAGAAGTATCACCTCTCGAGATATCTGCACAGACATGGAAAAATGAGGGTGTGGTGACGAAGAAGCTTCCTGACATGACCCGGATATTTTTTTCTTGTATATTTTGAACGTGATAAGCTCATGAAATACTGACGTCATCTTCTTACGTCAGCTGTGAATGGATGATGGGGATTATTTTTGCCACAAGATCTTTCATGGTTATTTTGGAGATAGTTTTTTGCATCAAAGTCTCACGTCAACAAGATTTACGCAAGTTCCCTGAAGGACGGAAGGGAAAAAGAATCAAGTAAGGTAGGCTTGAGATAAAGCGACCTTAAGACAATAAGAGCGAAGAAAGAGATAAAGATAGATAGATAGATAGATAGATAGATAGATAGATAGATAGATAGATAGATAGATAGATAGATAGATAGATAGATAGATAGATAGATAGATATAGACTCTTTATAATTGTCACATTAACCAAGGGATTTTGTAATACACTGTAAATAGGTTCCCGACGTAAAACTATAGTATTTAAATATCAGTGACTCAATAACCGACAAAGATGAAGACAATGATTTTTCCCTTGCCGGGCGGCGACGGAAGTGACTAGCAAGAAAGACGAAGGTGATGACGAATAGTAATTGATGAAGGCATCAACGCAAATTGACAGATGACGGAGGCTTACATGGGAGGGCGATACAAGACGTGGACCGAGTGCCCTTCGTATGATATCTAAACTAAGCTGCCGCATCACATCTCCGGTGCAGTAAGAACCAGCTCGGGTTCTGGTCATGAAAGTCCTCCACATCAACACTGCCCATCCTACCCGTCTTACGCTACCCATTCCATGGCTATCCTAACTCCCCCTGCAAACATCATCCATACCCACGCCCTCAGAAGCCATCCTCCCTCTTCGCCGATGTTTCTAGCCTCCCCAGAACATATCAATTACCTTCTGCCTATCAAGACCTATCTTTCATCCTCCTTCTTATTACCCATCTTCGTTTTCCAACGCTTCTTCCTGTTCATTGATACCTTTATTATTTCCAAAGCTTTTGTTATATAGTCTTGGCTTTGCGCATTTTCCTTATAATTATTTTACCTAATCTTCTTCGCCTCCCTAATCTTGTACCTCCTCCTCCTCCTCCCAGCCCAATCACTTGGGCTGGACGGTAGAACGACGATCTCGCTTCATGCAGGTCAGCGTTCAATCCCCAACCATTCAAGTGGTTGGGCACCATTCCTTTCCCCCGTCCCTTCCCAAATCCTTATCCTGACCCCTTCACTGTGCTCTATAGTCGTAATGGCTTGACGCTTTCCCCTGATAAATCTCTCTCTTCTCTCTCTCTCTCTCTCTCTCTCTCTCTCTCTCTCTCTCTCTCTCTCTCTCTCTCTCTCTCTCTCTCTCTCTCTCTCTCTCTCTCTCTCTCTCTCTCTCTCTCTCTCCGTCCTCTTCTTAATCCTCTTCCTTATATTTCTTTCCAGATGCTTTCTCAGGGATTACATTAGCTCCTCCGCTCCCTCCACCATCTTCTACTCTTCCTCTTCCTCCTCCAACTCCTCCTCTTCCTCCCCACGTCCCCCATCACCCTCCCCCTTAACCCTTCCTTTCCCATTTCCCCCATCTCCGGCCGCTCTATGGGTATTATGAAGTAGAGTACAGTCCGAGGGACAGTAAATTTTGGCCGCAATACTGAAATCACCTGATTGAAGAGTGTTGGGGAGGAAGGGAAGGATGTGGGACGTGAAGGAGGCGGGGAGGTGAAGAAGAGGGGAAAGTAAATGGGGTTTGGGGAGGATCGGAGAGGACGAGGGATAGGGAAGGAGAGGTTGCCTAGTTCCTGAAAGAGGAACAGTTAAAGGTAAAAGGGGGAAAGAGCAAATACATTAAGGCGAGAGAAGAATTGAAGAGACAGTGAAGGGAAGCAATAAAGAGAAGAGAAATAGGTGTAGTGAAGGCACGAAACTGGAGACGGAATGAAGAGATGAGATATAGAAAAGGAAAGGAACGATATAGATAATGAATGGAGGAAAAAGGCACGGCAGGAAAAAAAGAAAAATACAAAGAGTATATATCATAAAAAAGAGGGATAAACAGAAGAGAGGAGAAGAGGAAAAGAGTTGACGGGCAGAGCGAAGCAGCATGCGAGGAAGAGCACGAAAGAGCAGGAGAAAAAAGGGAGTGAAACGGGAGAGAGAGAGAGAGAGAGAGAGAGAGAGAGAGAGAGAGAGAGAGAGAGAGAGAGAGAGAGAGAGAGAGAGAGAGAGAGAGAGAGAGAGAGAGAGAGAGAGAGAGAGAAAGAAAGAGAGAGAGAGAGAGAGAGAGAGAGAGAGAGAGAGAGAGAGAGAGAGAGAGAGAGAGAGAGAGAGAGAGAGAGAGAGAGAGACAGACAGACAGACACAAACAGATAGACAGACACAGACAGACAGAAAGGGAAAGACAAAGAGAAAGAGGGCTAGAAAGAGAAAATAAAGAAACTGAATTTATACAAAATATCAACTGGAGATCGAAGATCAAAGTGAGTGATGAAATGAAATTAGAAAAATGAAAAATTTTACGGTAAAGAAAAAGGGAGGGGAAGAGTAATAAGTTTTAGGAAGTGACTGTAAGTGTGGTCGATGGCTTTGTCTGTAAGTGTGGTCGATGGCTTTGTCTGTAAGTGTGGTCGATGGCTTTGTCTGTAAGTGTGGTCGATGGCTTTGTCTGTAAGTGTGGTCGATGGCTTTGTCTGTAAGTGTGGTCGATGGCTTTGTCTGTAAGTGTGGTCGATGGCTTTGTCTGTAAGTGTGGTCGATGGCTTTGTCTGTAAGTGTGGTTGATTTCTTTGTTTGAAAGTGAGGTCGATTGCTCTGTCTGTGAGTGAGTTCGATGGCTTTGTCTGTAAGTGTGGTCGATGGCTTTGGCTGCAGATGCGGTCGAGGATTTGTAAGTGTGGTCGAGGGCTTTATCTGTAGATGTGGTCGACTCCAGTGTCTACAGGTGTGGTCCTTGGCTTTGTATTTATTTGTGCTTGTGGGACTAGGTTGAGTTAGCAGAAAGCTAGAGCTGTAAACCAGAGCGTAAGCCAGATTAATAAGTGAGATTGGCAAGCCAATGGTAAACCAGAGCTAAACGCCAGAGCTGTAAGCCAGAGTTGTAACCCAAAGCAAAAACCATAGCTGCATGCCAGAGATGTAAGACAGAACTGCAAGCTAGATCGGTAAGCCAGAGCGGTAAGCCAGATCGGTAAGCCATAGAGGTAAGTCAGAGATGTAAGTCAAAATTAAAGCAAGAGTTTTAAGTCAGATTCGAAAGCCCGAGTTAAAAGACAGAGTGGTAATCCAGAGCTAAATGTCATAGCTGCATGCCAGAGATGTAAGCCAGAGCTGTAAGTCTGAGCTGTAAGTCAAGTCAGAGCGGTAAGCCAGCGCTTTTAAATCAGCACTATTCATGGCCAAGCAGTAGAGAGGAGCATTATTCAGAGATTCAAATCAGATTAAAATTTCATTGCCCTTTCATGGCCCACTCAATGGTCCACTTTTTCGCCTTCATTATGGCCTACTCTATACTCCATTCAATGGCCTACCTCATTGCCCATCATGATTCACTCAATGGCCCACTTCATTGCCCACCATGGTCCACTTTATGGTTCCCATAACCAACTTCATGGCCCACTATTGCCCACTTCATGGCCATCTCCATGGTCCACTTCATGGCCATCTCCATGGTCCACTTCATGGCCATCTCCATGGTCCACTTCATGGCCATCTCCATGGTCCACTTCATGGCCATCTCCATGGTCCACTTCATGGCCATCTCCATGGTCCACTTCATGGCCATCTCCATGGTCCACTTCATGGCCATCTCCATGGTCCACTTCATGGCCATCTCCATGGTCCACTTCATGGCCATCTCCATGGTCCACTTCATGGCCATGTGTCAAAAACACACCCTTAGAGAGGCTGATGCTGCATCCACAGTGCTTCTAATTCAAGCATTCCAACATGCTTAAACTCTTCCAACAAAAGTTTTAGTTCTCGTTTTTTCGTTCATATGTTAAATCCTTGGATGTGTTAAGGGGGTAGTGGCGTAGCGAGGCGGTGATGGTAGTGTGTTGAGGCAGGGATTGTGGTGTTCTGAGGCAGTGATGGTGGTGGTGATGATAGGTAGTACGGTGAGTCAGTGATGGTGGTGATATAAGGCAGTGAGTATAGCGTGGTGAAGCAGTGATTGCAGTAGTGAGGATATATTGTTGTCGTGCGAGACGACGATAATAGAGATGCTAGTACTCCCTAACTAGTTGCAATGAATCTTGACTATTAACAAGGACGAACACACACCCTCAACTCTAATTGCAGGAGCTGTTGGTCTGCTAATTGGCCTGTTAGTGCGGAACTCCGTATTCAGAATCACGCTCCAAGCTAATAACCTTGGAAACGCTTGCATATTAAACGCCTTATTGACTTAGAAGTTAAGTTACCGACGAAACTATCAAGTTGGCAACTAAACTATCAAGTTAGCTATTCAGCGACCAAGTTAGCTACCCAGCTATCAAGTTTTATCGAGTGGATGAGGGAGATCTGGGTTGGAGAAAGAGATTTAACCACTATACCAACTATCTGTCCAATTATGTAATCACTCTGCCAGCTTTCTTCATCCATGTAATAACTGTACAAACTTTTTCCAGGTATGAAATCGCGTTACCTGCATTCTTCCCCATCCATGTAACCAGCTCTCTCTCTCTCTCTCTCTCTCTCTCTCTCTCTCTCTCTCTCTCTCTCTCTCTCTCTCTCTCTCTCTCTCTCTCTCTCTCTCTCTCTCTCTCCAGATATTCAATCCCTGAATCGGCTCTCTTGTATCGTGTCTTATGAATTGAAAGAAGTGGAAGAACGAGGGCGAAGAATCGAGGGGATTTGTCTGAAAGTGAGTGAACACGAATGCCTCCATCTTCAAGGATAATTACTGATGATCCGTGTCCCTGGGACCGTTAGAGGCTTCAGCGGCCAGATGCCGGGAAGCTGATGAATAGAAGTCACTTGGGCCGTCCTGCTCGACCCTCCTCAGGCGGCGTTGATGGGGAAATGAGGAAAGGTGAGAAATGAGAGAACAGTGAAAGGAAGGAAGAGAGGTGGAGAAAACGATAATGATTGGTGGAGAGAAAGAGGAGGGTATGAACAAGTTTTAATAATTGAGAGATAAAATCAGATTGATAGTGTAACTTTTATTCTAGATGCTTTATTTTTAACTATTTTGACAAATTATATAGACACTGGTAGATTATTGTGAGACGAGTACAAATTCATATATACATCAGATAATTAGAATATATATAATCACATATATAAGCTACGCATTACTGAGAAATATTCCTGCCCAAAGATATGGTTTGGTGCCAACTTAACTTCTCACTCTCTCTTCTCTCTCTCTCTCTCTCTCTCTCTCTCTCTCTCTCTCTCTCTCTCTCTCTCTCTCTCTCTCTCTCTCTCTCTCTCTCTCTCTCTCTCTCTCTCTCTCTCTCTCTCTCTCTCTCTCTCTCTCTCTCTCTCTCTCTCTCTCTCTCTCTCTCTCTCTCTCTCTTCTCTCTCTCTCTCTCTCTCTCTCTCTCTCTCTCTCTCTCTCTCTCTCTCTCTCTCTCTCTCTCTCTCTCTCTCTCTCTCTCTCTCTCTCTCTCCGTAATTTACATATTTCTATTTCCTCTATATTTCCCTTCCTTCGCTTAGCAGCAAGTCGCCATCGTCCCATCTTACTCTCCGTGAAGGCGTAGCGTAAGGAAACAAAAACAGTGCGGCCCATTAGCGTTATGTGTGGCCCAGGTAGCCTGCGGACCTTCCCTTCCTAACCTGCCCTGGAAATTCCTATCACGGGGCACCTCTCCGTGAAATAATTTGGCGTGTTCCTTTCACGCAAAATAATGTATTATTTTGTGTTAGGGCGTGCATGTGTGCGGTCTTGCGCGACACTTCATCTTTGTCTATCGAGATATTCATGTTTGTTGTGGTGAAAATGTTAATTGTGTTAATTGAAAGAGAGAGAGAGAGAGAGAGAGAGAGAGAGAGAGAGAGAGAGAGAGAGAGAGAGAGAGAGAGAGAGAGAGAGAGAGAGAGAGAGAGAGAGAGAGAGAGAGATGTTGAATAACTTCTTTATTTGACGAGAATGTTGTCTGTTGGTTTGTCTGTCCAAACTTAAGGCCTGACGTTTGGGGTTAGGCTCACCCAACTTTGCATGGTAATTGGCGAAGGGTAGGTGACCAACATGGAAATGCAGTCGGGGGGTTTGCACTATTGGTCCAATTAAGAGGGGGGTCGGTACGCAATACACGAAGTCGGTTGAAAGTAGCTTGGTAAGTCTCTATAAGAAAAATAATTTTCAATATTGAACAAAAATATCAGCTCTGCCAATTACAAACCCTTCAAAAATACTTATCTTCTGTGTTAATGCACTATTATCAGTGCTCTCACTTACTTTGAACCTGCTTACTTTGAATCCACTTACTTTGTTCTCGCCTCTTTGTATCTACTGCTCCCAACTCGTTCCTTTGAAACTGAAGCTTTGAAAACTTTTTATGTATTCGCTTTTTTTGCACACGCTAACACTGGGTCGTCTTTCCTTGTACGCGCTTACAATAGCTATGATATAGGGCTCTTGAGCAACATGTCACTTCTGTAGACATTTAGAGCTGCTCTCTTACACCTGTTCTTATATTCCTGCTCTTTTACACAAGTTTATCTATGCCCGCTCGTACTCTCCCACATATTTACTAATCCATCCTGCTAATTAATATCTCAGCCGGGCATCTACATACTTGCCTATAACAAATGAAATCAAAACACTCTCACTGTCTCAAGCTTTCCACTCCTGTCTCTCCCCTTCCATACCCCTCGCTCAAACACTTCAATATCTCTCCCTTTCTCTCTCTCTTTCTATCTCTCTCTCTCCTTCTCTCAACAATTTTCTAAAATATGATTAATTGGAAACAAATTATTTAAACATTAGGAAAGAAAGAGAGGACCAAAATGGAAACATAGATTCTAGATTGATAGATTATTTGACTTATTGCATATATCATTGATCCATACATGTATACGGACGCATTTGATATATACATGATAATGAGTAATTTGTATGAATATGTAAATAAAAATATATTTAAAAAGTTGGGTCTAATTATTATACAAAAATATTTTTTTGCAAGTCTTATTTTGCTTTGCATGTCTTAAATATACAAAATAATATACGATATCTCTCTGTTAAATTTCGCAGACGATCCTAAATTAATGAGAAGAGTCTAAACAGGTTTCGAGGAGAAAGGCCAAGAGGATTCAAACAAGTTTCAGAGTTGATCAGTGAGACATAGCTAATGAACTTCAACTTAAACA
>NC_091151.1:45961594-46089094 GCF_040958095.1 Procambarus clarkii | reverse complement strand
ATATATATATATATATATATATATATATATATATATATATATATATATATACATCTTGAGTCTTGTTGCATATATCTGGACTTTTTCTAGTTTCTACTTTTCCTTGTTCTTTTTTCAGGTAAGGGTTCCATGCTTGAAATGCATAATTAAGTGTGGGTCTCACCTTCACTATACATTGGGCACGGAAAGACATATTCTCCGGATTTCTGAATGATAAATGGCTGTTGGCCATGTGTATCACACACACACACACAAACACACACACACACACACACACACACACACACACACACACACACACACACACACACACACACACACACACACACACACACACACACACACACAAACACACAGTGTGTGTGAGTGTGTGTGTGTGTCAGTCCTGTCAGTTCTTGGGTTCAGTCCTTGGACCCATACTGTTTCTGATATATGTAAATGATCTACCAGAGGGTATAGAATTATTCCTCTCATTGTTTTCTGAGGATGCAAAAATTATGAGGAGGATTAAGACGGAGGTAGATAGTATGAGGCTACAAAAAGACCTAGTCAGACTGAATGAATGGTCCAATAAATAGCTACTAACGTTCATCCCGCGTAAATGTAAGGTAATGAAACTTGGCAATGGAAACAGGAGCCCAGACACAGGATACAGAATGGGAGATGAAGTCCTTCATAAAACGGACAGAAAGATCTAGCAGTTGATATCACACCAAATCTGTCTCCTTAAGCCCACATCAAAAGAATAACGTATGCGGCGTATGCGAGGCTGGCTAGCATCAGAACTGCCTTCAGGAACCTGAGTAAGGAATCATTCTGAACCTTGTATACCACATATATAAGACCTATCCTGGAGAATGCGGCCTTGGCTTGGAGCCCGTACCTTGTCAAGCACAAGGCGAAGCTTGAAAAAGTTCAGAAGTATGCCACTAAGCTAGTTCCAGAACTAAGAGCCATGAGTTACGAGGAAAGGCTGTGGGAAATGCACCTCACGACATTGGAAGACAGAAGAGTAAGCGGAGACATGATCAATACTTACAAAATTCTCAGAGGAATTGACAGGTTAGATAAAGATAAACTGTTTAACACTGGCGGGACGCGAACAAGGGGACACAGGTGGAAACTGAGTACCCACATGAGCCGCAAGGACGTTACAAAGAACGTTTTCAGTGTCAGTGTAGTTAACAGATGGAATGCATTAGGCAGTGATGTGGTGGAGGCTGACTCCATATACAGTTTCAAAGGAAAATATGACTGCCCAGTAGGCTCAGGAATCTGTACACCAGTTGATTGACAGTTGCGAGGCGGGACCAAAGAGCCCGTATACAGCTCTGTATGTAGTAATCATGTCTCCACTACCTCTTCAGCGACCTGCAGTATAATTAATATAGCATTTTCGCGTAACTCATACCTAGTCTGCGTGAGTGTGTGTTCACCTGTCTATAAAAAGCAAAGGTAGGCAGCCTAGGATATAGGATATTCCAACCTCTCGATTCATTTTTTCTCACTGCTCAGCTTCTTCAGCTGAAGGCGGGTCCAATTTCAATTAAGTACTTCTCATGGGTTGCCACTGACATGTACCTGCAGGTACCACCTGGTATACCCCAGTTAAGCACCTGAGACGAGTACTTTCTGGTACCACCAAGTACACCCTAGGTGAGTCCCCTAGCAGTATATCCCCAGGTTCAACCAGGTACACCCCAGATAAGCTCCCGTGGCGTGTACCTCTCCACATTCTTATCGCTGTCTACACAATACCTGGTCGCCATGATGCCGCCACCGGTCTGACACGTGTTGTTGTGGTGTTTCTGTGTTCTTTATAGGATGACAGATGGCTACTGTGACAATGAATAATGGACGTGGCGGCTGGTTGTAGGCGTGATGACGAGTAGTGGTCGTGATGACGAGTAGTGGGCGTGATTACGAGTAGTGGGCGTGATGACGAGTAGTGGGCGTGATGACGAGTAGTGGGCGTGATGACGAGTAGTGGGCGTGATGACGAGTAGTGGGCGTGATGACGAGTAGTGGGCGTGATGACGAGTAGTGGGCGTGATGACCGCTGAGGATCTAACAGAAGGTGACTTCAAAATCTTGACAGAAGCAATCAAACGGAAACAGTTTGTTCCATTAAGTGTTTTATAAGGCTGTAATCTATCATTGTTTAATACAACAATTTACCCTTAAATTCTAATTGAAAACGTAGCTTCCTAAATGCATAGATTAGTTGATTTTATCATCAAATTTTTCGTCAAATTCAAAAGAGGAGTAATCTAAATGATATCTATCTACCAATCTTGTAATGGTTCCCGAAATCAGTGGCCCATGCGGCATGGTCTCTGACTAGGCCTCCTGACTGGTGATCTGGTCAACCAGGCTGTTAGACGTTTCTGCTCGCAATCATATGTATGAAGCACAGCCCGATTGATGTTGACTAAAAGTTCAAAACATTCGTCAGGCAGCAGAGCTTTTGTAGCTGAAAGGTCACAGTTCAGGATCACCGCGTTTTTAGGGAACGAGATTGAGTCCCAGGAGAGTTCTATAATTTGTTTTCCCTCTTTTAGCTTCTAATTATTTACACATTCTGTTTGTGTTTCTGGCACGACCATACCGCATAAAATAATAGGTACAGTTTAGGTTACAGGGTATAGATCCCCTTCCATGCAGCCATAGATAAGTAGGAGGGGTGCGGTTCGGTATTCAAATCCCCCCATCCGTACAGCTATGGATAGGAGACAGAGTGTGGGGTAGGGATATCTAGCTCCGGGACTGAGCTATGGATAAGAGGAACGGGTGTGGCTAGTGGGGAATTCCAACTACCTAACTCATGAACCTTGGCCCATAAAACTTTTCCCCCTTTTCACGCTGCCTTCATATATCAAGGGATTTTGGCGATTGTGTTATCAGTCGGTCCACAGCACCTATACCACCACCAATATCACCACAGTCACTATCACTAACACTGTCCCTATCATCATTACACTATCACTACCCCTATCACCATCATTAGAACAGTTTCATTTCCTTCCATCGCCTCCATTACTATTGCCCATCCCACTGCTAGTATAACCATGATCCCTACTATCATCACTAACCATTATTAGCTATTAACACCTTCTCTATAACCATAATCATGACACCCACTACAGCAACCACCACCACTACTCTAACCATCATCATCACAACCACTATTATAATTACCACCACTTGTATAACCACGATGATCACCACCTCTGCCACAATCACCACCACTATCACACCCATCACCACTATCTCCACCACCAGCACCATCACCATCACAAACTGTCCCGCAAGACAGTTTGACTCTGTCTTATCCCCTGGAGTCTCTTAGCCAACGATGTCTGCTCTTGGAGACTTGCCATGGAATATCTTCTGCTGGGGTTTTCTTTCTCCCTCGTCCCTCACACTCTCTTCCTGTCCCCCTCTATCCCCTCTTTCCCTTTCTTTCCATAGTCCGTCTGGCCTCGCACTCCCTCTTTCCTCCCATTTTCTTCTCTCATTCCCTCTTCTCTCATACTTTCTTCCCTCACTCTTTCTCCGCTTCACTTCTCCTCTCACACTCCTCCATATCGTCCTTCTCCCCTTGCTCCCTCTCATCTTAATCCCTCTCTCCTCACACCATCTTCCATCACTTCTTATTCTCTTAATTCTTTTCCCCCTCATTACACTTCACATGGCTTTCTCTCTCTCTTCACTCTCCATACCCTCACTTCCTCTTCCCTCACTCTCTTTTCTCTCCTCCCAGAGTTATCTCACTTCCTCCGTGTCCATAATATTCTTCCCTTTCCTCTCCCCAAATGGAAATTATCGTTCTCCCTGCCAGAGTGACAAAGTTTATCACGCTTCCTTAGTCCATATATTTAGTTTCCTCCTCCTCCACCTCCTCTTCTTTCTAAAACCTGCATCCAAATCTTCGCGTTATTTTCGTTTTCCTTGAAGTTATCTTCATATCATTCTTCCTCCTTGTGTGCTCCAAGCAAAAACCTTTAATTTTGCAGCGAAAATATCTCTCTAAATACTGCTAATAGCTTCCTCTTGCTAATTGGAGGCTATAAACTGTCCGCTGGTCAAACGCTCCAGTTGCATTACGTTAAGGATATATTTGCCGGGCTGGATGAGATATGGTCAACTAAGTCAGACCTCCATCCTCTGCCTATTGACTTCTGTCATTCGACCTCTGCCTATTGACTTCTGCCATTCGACCTCTGCCTATTGACTTCTGTCATTCGACCTCTGCCTATTGACTTCTGCCATTCGACCTCTGCCTATTGACTTCTGCCATTCGACCTCTGCCTATTGACTTCTGCCATTCGACCTCTGCTTATTGACTTCTGCCATTCGACATCTGCATATTGTCTTCTGCCATTCGACCTCTGCCAATTGACTTCTGCCATTCGAACTCTGCCTATTGACTTTTGCCATTCGAACTCTGCTTTTTTGGGCTCCTTTTCACGTACCTCTACCTTTTGGCTCTTTCCGTTCGATCAGTCATTCGACTTCTGAAATTTGGCATTTTGCCGTTTTCCTGTGATCTCTGATCCCTGACTTTCTCGCTCTTAGGCATTCACTTTCCGCCACCCTCAACTTCCGGCCTTCGGCTACCAAGCCTCTTAACTCCCTGCCTTCAGATACTAACCACTAACGTTGACCACCAACCTCTAAACTGTGAATGACTGGTTAAGTAAGCCATCTTCTTCAGGGAGAGTGTCAGTCTCGCATCGAAAGTTTATAGAGGATAACTTTCTGAAATACATATTGTGAGTGATCAAATTTTGTATCTGTATTTTTCATGTTTATAGTAAAGTTTATATATTCATTAATATAAGAAAAAGTATTGTTATGACAACCGTAATTAAAATTTATCATATTTATTTTCAACTTCATCATTATCATCATCTTCGCCGGCACAACACCTCTTAATGAGTACTTGCAAGTGTGCGAGAAGTTGAGTCCAACTGCCTGGTTGACTAGACCACCAACCACCAGGAGGCCTGGTCAGAGACAGGACCGCAAGAACGTTGATCCTGGGAACCAACGTAAGGTAACCCTTCCATGCACTCCCAAATAATTATCTCCTCCCTTCATTTATTTATTACACTTTATAACCTTCTCCACTTCTTGTTATTAATCCTTTCAACGATTTGTTTTAATCGTCAATCACTATATCTCTTGACTTTCTTCATTCCCATTGCTCAATTTCCTTCAGTTTCCTCTCCATTTATCTTCTCGTCGTGGTGCGCAATTGTTCATACTTCTCCTCAGGTGATACATAAAGGTTGTCTCAAGCATTTATTACTAGCTTCTCCTTGCTTCTATCCACTGTTCTTATTTGTAATATTTTGTGCCTTGTTTTTTGTTTCACTAGCTAACTCGTCATTCGTCCATCGTTTATTTATCATCCTATCATATGAGACAAGTTCTCACATTCCCTATTCTATCCCATTTCCCTTCTCTTCCCAGTCTTCCTTTTTGAACCTATCTCTATTCTGAGCACATTGTGTTCTTCCACCTCTATTGACCACTATCTATCTACCCCAACTGTTTACTGCTCGAAACCTCTTCCACCTCTTTATGGTCCTTCTTCTTTTCTCGCTTAATATTTCGCCAAATTCCTCCCTACCTTTCCTTTCCTAAATATTAGTCCTTTTCCCTCACCCTATGTTTCTTTCCTTCTCCACCATTCCCTACTCCTCTCCCATCGTCCCTCCCACATCCCTTCTAAGGCTCGTATACTTCGTGCCAGCTGTTATCTCGCTTATCACCAATGGCCGTATCTCGCTGGCCTTACCCGTGTATATCGCTGCTTTGTGTAATTAAAGCATTCCTGTCAATCATTACGAACCCCCGGAAAGGGTTCACACCTGCGTCCTCGTCAATTACTGTTATCATTCATATCTGCTTTTTTGTCTACACCTGTTATCATCCTCATCTGTGTCCTTGTCTACATCTGCGTTATCGTTTGCACTTTCGTCGTTACCGATATCATCATCATCATCATCCACACCCACCCACGCCTGCGCCGTCATCCACACCTCCGACATAACTTCTTCACTACAAATGTGATATCATTTATGAACATATGCTCCATATACGCACTGGTCGTCTGCATCTGTGTTGTATTTATGAATTTCTGCGACATTACAGCAAAATTTCACATTTTCCAGAACAATATATAACTGGAAGTGCATATATGCAAATGACCATCTCATATCAATAAGAGAAAATGTCTCTTCGTCGGTTGGTTCGAGGTTGGGGCCAAACGCTTGGAGGAGAGGGGCCTCACCAAACGTTGCAGGGTGACTTGTAATTGAATGCCGCGTATCATAGGGGAGTTGTGGTCGACCCCCGTGGCCCTCTTTACGAAGGAGCGCCTACTGTTCCGAATCCCAGCGTCTCGTATGTAGAACGAAGTGTGGATTTAATTGTCCATATAGTGCTAAAACTGATTTTATGGCAGTAAATGACGTTGAATCAACGTCGCTAACGTTGATTCAACGTCGATAACGTTGGTTCAACGTCGATAACGTTGATGTAACGTCGATAACGTTGATTCAACGTCGATAAAGTTGAATGGTTAAAGGAGAGAGTAGTAGGTAAGGAGAGAGATCAGACAGATAAATCGGGGGAGGAGAGAGGCAGAGAGAAATAGAGGGAAGGAGAGAGGCAGAGAGAACTGGAAGGTGGGAGAGAGGCAGAGAGAACTGGAGGGTAGGAGAGAGGCAGAGAGAACTGGAGGGTGGGAGAGAAGTCGAGGCCAAACCATGTAAAGAGAAAAACCCATAGTTAAAAGTCCCAGTTATGTTTGGAAGCACCCCGGAACAAAGCAAGTACCCTAATTATCTCCAAACTCGTGAGTACGAATTAATTCATTGACATTGCCTAGACTGAGAAGGTCGTCTTCTTTTGTTTCCAATAACAGGAATATTTGAGTTGACCGCCAAGTTAACTACCCGGTGACAAGAGGTCACCAGAGGTGCCAAAATATATCACAGTAAATAATCGTATTCTTCTATAAAAGAAGAACATAGACAAGCTATCTATATATTGTTAGAAGACTACGGTGACTCTAGAGTCGCGAAGCAAGCCATCTGCTGACAGACGATGTTATCACCAGTATCTGTCAGCCATCACTTGGCCTCTTTGTCCCACGCTTAATTCAACATGTTTACAGCCATGTACTCCAGCTACTTCAGGTTGACTTTAGCACAAAGAGGTCCATTGAATGTTGCATACAGTGGGATTTTGCTTAGACACTTCATCCATCGCGATAGCTTCTTGTCGAATTGCAACTAGCGTGCGTGGATCTCGCAGGCGCACTTGAGGACAATATTTCAGGGAGGTTCCACAATTATCTTCATTTCCAGCATCATTACGGTCGAACAATACTTCATCACGGTCTAACGCAACACCATCACTGCCTACACCTAAGTTTTCCGAATCCTCACCTACTTCATCACGTTCCAACTCTGAGACGTTATGGTACAAATTAACATCATCAAGGTCTACCTCTGCATCATCAGTATGCCCACTTGCGTACCCCAATTATCCACACTAGTAGTAGTAGTCCACACTAGCACCATCACCCACACCCACGTCACCATGAACACAAATATCATTGACCCATAAGGACCTAATCAAAGTTATTTTCCCTGTTGTGCATTGATTAGGAGATGCGTGCAAGATTAAGAATTGTATTTTCTCTGTAAACAAATATGGATTTAGTAAAGCCATGCTTGATAAGCTTATTCAATATTTGGGAAACAATTAAGCTGACCAAAGTAATGTGGTGGGCAGTTTGTCTCCGACGATTATCAGAAAATATTCAACAATCTCGCATAGAAATCAGAGAGATTATAGGTCAGGAATTATAGGACTGATTATAGAGTGAATATAGGCTACTTGGACAGGGCGTTACGAGGGTTGAGACTATAGAAGACATGTCCAGGATGACTCCAACAGCGGTATTGGGTGAAAGGGAGACCATTTATCAGGAAAGTGATACTCTAATTGCCTTCAGGAACTTTGACTTATAATGCTTCAGAATGCTAAATGCATATTACGTAAAAATCGCTCTTTTTAGTTTGATTTGTGACTGTAGTTTGATTCTCTTATGTGTGATCTTAATTACATTAACATTTGGAGGGAGCGTTCACATACACACACACACACACACACACCCACACACACACACACACGCGCACACACACACACACACACACACACACACACACACACACACACACACACACACACACACACACACACACACACACACACACACACACACATAGATTGGCAGTTGAGAGACGGAACCAAAGAGCCGAAGCTCAACTCCCCGCAAGCACAAATAGGTGAGTACACACACATGCAAATGCACTACATTCCACAAACTAGTTTCATGTATTCAAATACAAATGAGAATTCCATTTGTTATCCATGAAGAATTGAAGATGTATCGGGTGTGCTTTGGGCGAAGGTGTGTGGGCAGGCTTGCGGGGGTGTGGTCGAGTGCGGGCTGGGGGACGGGGAGAGAGAGAGGGCGTGCGGGTGGTGCTTGGAGTGGAGGGGGGTGGTGCAGGGCGTGGCGGGGAGGTGCAGGGCGTGGGGCATGAGGAATCAATAATGAGACAGAGGCAGGAAGAGACGCTTGCTTGGGGAGGGGGAGAGGGTGGAAGGTATGTCCGCTCGAGCAAGCCACAAGGTAGAGGGCGGGAGGAATGGAGAAAGGAAGGGAGAAAGGAAAGGAAGGAGGAAGTGAGAGAGTAGAAGGGAGGGACTGAGAGATGAAGGGGGTTGGCTGGCTACTTCGACAAGTCCAAACTGGTGCATATATATATATGTGCAAACAGCAATGTGGTAATTGAAATGATTTAAAAAAAGCACTCACATACAGGCTCTCTCACACACACACACACACATACACACACACACACACACACACACACACACACACACACGCACACACACACACACACACACACACACACACACACACACACACACATTGATAGGGTAGATAAAGACAGTCTATTTAACACAAGGGCAACACGCACAAGGGGACACAGGTGGAAACTGAGTGCCCAAATGAGCCACAGAGATATTAGAAAGAATTTTTTTAGTGTCAGAGTGGTTGACAAATGGAATGCATTAGGGGATGATGTGGTGGAGGCTGACTCCATACACAGTTTCAAATGTAGATATGACAGAGCCCGATAGGCTCAGGAATCTGTACACCTGTTGATTGACGGTTGAGAGGCGGGACCAAAGAGCCAGAGCTCAACCCCCGCAAACACAACTAGGTGAGTACAACTATGTGAGTACACACACAGGGGGGCCGGTAGCTGAGTGGTCAGCGCTCTGGACTCGTAGTCCAGCGATCCAGGGTTCGATTCCTGGAGCCAGCGAAAACAGATGAGCAGAGTTTCTTTCACCCTGAGGCCCCTGTTACCTAGCAATAAATAGGTACCTGGGAGTTAGACTGCTGTTACGGGCTGCTTCCTGGGATTACGACCTCCAAATGCTGTCAATTAAGCAACGACCCCTTGTGTGTGTGCGTGTGTGTGTGTGTGTGTGTGTGTGTGTGTGTGTGTGTGTGTGTGTGTGTGTGTGTGTGTGTGTGTGTGTGTGTGTGTGTGTGTGTGTGTATGTGTGTGTGTATGTGTCAGCACATTAATGTTTGATAATAATAATAGGGAAATCTTGCTTCATGAAGATTATATAAGATAGTTCTGACTGAACTATTTGAAACATTTCATTATGTGGACTCGGTCACTGGATGAATCCAAACTCAGATGTGGAACTGAACTTGACATGGCAGGCACGTCACCAAGTTCTACTGGCAGAGGGAAAAACACGGAATTCCGGGCTCATCTCGAAACAAACTTCGTGATTAACTTTAGATCGAACTCCTTCCGAAGACATTATTGGCTACGATATCAGAAATGTTTTCAATAAGTTCCAGTGAACAACAGTGCAGAGTCCGCTTCACCATCTTGCTAAACCTCAACGCTGAAGCCCATACGAAATTAAGGGATACAAACTGTTTCACATTTGTATACAAGTTAAATGGCGGGACAAGTGTTAGCAATTTGTCTAAGCTAACTCAAATTTATGAGCTAACTATTGCTCTTAAAGCTCTAGATAAACTTCCAAAATCTCGAAATTAACTCTCAAAGCTCCTAGATGCCTTTTAAAGCACACAGATAACTCCTAAATCCATAAGTTAACTCCGTAAGCTCTGCAATTATTTGCCTCTAGCCCTATCTGAATCTCGCACTCACAGAAACTCACCCAGTCTGCATCTCCCACTCTCTGCCACTCGTTCTTTCTGCATCTCGCCCTCTCCTGCACTCGCTCTTTCTGCATCACCCACTCTCAGACACTCGTGTTCTCTGCCACTTACCTTTTGTGTCTTTCTACATTTCACGCTCTCTTTCTCTTTTAGTAACTTTGCAGACTCGTCTATACAGGCTTGTGTTCAAATGCTTGTAAAGCAAACATACTAATTCATGATAGTAAAGTTAAAATATTATTTATAGTAATTTAAAATAATTATAAATATATTTACAATTATTTAATAATATAATAAAATAGCAGCAAATAATATTGATAATATTTGTTATTTATAATAATGATAATAATAATAGTTATTAATAATAACGATACTAATAATAATTTTATTAATAATAATAATAATGAAATAAAGTAGTAATTTAATAACAAAATTATATGATAATATATATTATTATTTTTATTTATTTTTATTAATTAAGTTGAATATGACTACTGTCCAGAAATACAGAACATAAACCGATGAGTAAGTGAAATGCGGCGGGCGATTACCGTAGATTTACAGCTCATTATAACATAATTAATACATATGAATCTAAGATACTCAGTGCTTTAGCGGGAATTGAGTACAGTTGAAAACTAACTGGAGGAGAAGAGTCATTGCAGGAAGAGAAAATTTACCAGGGCTTGGCCAAGCTGCTTGACTGACATTGACTGACTTGACTTATCGACGGTTTAGGAAGAACGGTGATGCAGAATTCGTTCTTCATTTTTGTTATTTCTTCTTTTTTCATAGATTTACATTCTTGATGATGTTCACATCGGCTTCATTATTGTTTTTCCTTATCTCCTTCTTAAGAGTTTTGCTTCTCTTAGTTATGTTGTTAGTGTCGCTGTCTCACGTGTTATAATCTTGGACGATGATAGTACTTGCTAACCTGTTACAACAGGTTACAACATGAAGCTGAACTAGACCCCATATCTGTTAAGACATTATTGATCCAAACGCTTAGGTCTGAAAGGAAAGAAATAGCTGACTCCCAGAGGCTTGAACGCACTAGTATAAAAGTTATGATTTGTTTAGATTGGGTTACCGTTACTTGTGGGAGGTAGCAACAGGTGACGAATCTTCCAATGCTGAGAACTCTTGGTGCGAGCTATTTGAGCAGAAACTGGGTCAAGATCTCAAACACTACATTACTAAATGTCTAGTCATTAGACCTTTCAGGCCTGACAGTATGTGCTTTTCAATCAATTTATCAACTCTACTTTTCTTGATGATATCCCTATAATTCATCCGAAAGTTTTCCAGTGCAGACTAATGATGACATGGATCTGTACGACTAACATCTTGTGTGATGAGGATATTTTTTAAGCAACACAAGCTTTTGATCAACTGTGTAAACCTTCATTCAGTCTAGGGTAGCTGCATAAATGCAAATGTATCTAAAAATGATTAGTAAAAAAACGTATCAAAGAGTATATTTTAATGCTTGAATTAATTAATAGAATTAAAAGTTTAACGTAATGAATTATTTTATAATGTACCATATTCATTTTTTGGGGGTATGTGTGTGGTTAGGGAAAGGTCCAATGCAGCATCCGATGTACAAGAGAGGAGACTCAATCAATTCTTCCCTTATTTATCATCGCCATTCCATCCCACGCTTCCCACTCCTTCTTTCCTCCCCTCTCCCTATCCTCTTTTCCCCCAGCTCCTCCTTCAATTTCCTCTTCGAGTCCGCCTTTTCTCCATCCCTTCTCCTTTCCACCTCCGCAACTGCTTCTTCTCCCAATCTCAAACACCTGCATTTTCCCCACCCTCGCTCATCCGTTCCCCCTGCACCTATGCCTGCTTTACCCCACTTCAAATCCTCTATCATTCTCAATCCTCCACTCCTCCTTTTCCTCATCCCCCATCCATAAAAACCACCTTCCCCACTACTCCGCTTTCCCCGCCCCCCACTCCTACACCTCACAACTCCTCCTCTTCCCCATCCTCCACGCCACCTTTCTATCTCACGGCCCTCTACTCAGCCATCCCTTTGGTTTGACGCATTAAAGCAACTTACTGAAAAATAAGATGTTCACGCTAACTAAAGACTCTCCAAACTACGCGCTCCCTGACAACACTCTCAACAATGTCCTTCACTCAGTGGAAACTGTGACCAAACACACCACGCTCCCTTTGTGGCCCCGAGCTCTTGCTAACAACATTATACATCTGGGTAATCGGGCTAAAAATACAACCATATTAGCAACTTATATGTTAACAATAAAAATAAAATGATGAATTAAAGCTGAAAGTATTTCGAAACGCATTTCGAAGGAGTGTCTTTCCTAAAACATTCTGTTTAAACCTCAAATTTACTTTCTTGTAATTTTCTGAAAATCCAAATAACGTGTAAGTTAAAAAAAATTATATTCATTAACATTATTACATATTTCTCAGATTTTTTCACTAATTAATAAGATATTAAAATGTTTTATACACATAACAAAAATTTTCGACTGGGTTTGTCGCTTTGTAATGTAATTTTATGTTATTAATTATCTAATTTTCACAGAGTGCTATTTATGATCGAGAAGCATCATAAATAAATTTCATGGCATTTTGCATTTTAAAATTTTGTTAAACATCATTAAGAGGGAATATTTCCTGTTTTTGTGCTACTCTTGGGAAAACCAGTTGAAAAAAAGGCTTCAAACGTACACATGGCTTCAAAGAAAGGTTTCGTAAGGGACACAAAGTGTTTGGTAAAGGTATCCTAAACTATTAAAGGCGTTGAGTAAAGCCTTTTAAACAACAAATGGATTTGAATAAATCCTTCTTCCAGCTACACAAGTTGTTGAATCGGAGGGTTCTAAATAATTCAAGACTAGTCTCATCCCCATGAACACCTCTCCTTATACCTTAAAGGGCAAAATTCAAAAGTCCCTACAAAAACTGCAAAATTCCCTACCATCAGCCACCCGCTTAAGCTTTATTATAACTACTTCAATCACTGCTTTCCGAGCGATCAGTATACCCTAGTACTCGTATTTCCTTTGAGCTGGAGCTGATGTTGCAGACCTCTCTGGTAGTTGAATCTGTGGCTCGCTCTTTGATCTCCAGACTTCTATTTATCGGCCGCTTCTGATAGTGTTTAAGATCTCTTCATTCGGGTTTTGAATTCAGACATCTAAAACAACCGGAAATATATGCGAACTCAACATATTTTCTCTGTGGGATAAGTTTTAAGTCGCAAACAATATGAGAGAGAGAGAGAGAGAGAGAGAGAGAGAGAGAGAGAGAGAGAGAGAGAGAGAGAGAGAGAGAGAGAGAGAGAGAGAGAGAGAGAGAGAGAGAGAGAGAGAGAGACAGAGACAGACAGACAGACAGACAGACAGACAGACAGACAGACAGACAGACAGAGACAGACAGAGAGAGAGAGAGAGAGAGAGAGATACAGACAAACAATCAGATAGACAGAATAAAAACACTCATAAACACACACTGTCTTACATGGATTAAATACAAGGAAGACTAGAATTAACCCGACACCCAATCCACTTTGAATTAAGCATCTGCAAGGATGATTGATTACCTTGGAGCAGATATCGAGACCTGTCGTGACACATTGTATTGCGTAATTTAGATAAGAATCTTAGAAGCCACCTGATGACCTCCTTTATCTTCAGTTCCTCATAGCAGCTTCCATCAATCACTTAAAACTAGTCATCGTTATTATCTGACGTGAAAGGCAACATGTGCCCATAGTTATTTCAACCCAGCGCTACTATCTCCATAATTACATCATCTATCTCTCTAAGAATTATCTTTGCCAAGCATTATCAACTCCAGAATCACCTCCACCCAGCACTATTATCCCCGGAAACATCTCCACCCAGCACTATTATCCCCGGAAACATCTCCACCCAGCACTATTTTCTCCGGAAACATCTCCACCCATCACTCTTATCCCCGGAAACATCTCCACCCAGCACTCTTATCCCCGGAAACATCTCCACCCATCACTATTTTCTCCGGAAACATCTCCACCCATCACTCTTATCCCCGGAAACATCTCCACCCAGCACTCTTATCCCCGGAAACATCTCCACCCATCACTATTTTCTCCGGAAACATCTCCACCCATCACTATTATCCCCGGAAACATCTCCACCCAGCACTCTTATCCCCGGAAACATCTCCACCCAGCACTATTTTCTCCGGAAACATCTCCACCCAGCACTATTATCCCCGGAAACATCTCCACCCAGCACTATTATCTCCGGAAACATCTCCACCCAGCACTCTTATCCCCGGAAACATCTCCACCCAGCACTATTTTCTCCGGAAACATCTCCACCCAGCACTATTATCCCCGGAAACATCTCCACCCAGCACTATTATCTCCGGAATCATCATCTTCATTCACTAACTATAATTTCCATTTCCTGCCATCCACATTTTTCGTGTTATATTGTTGGCCTCATTATCCTCCATTCACATGCTATGATGACGCCCTATTCAGAAGTAGTGTAATTGGCTGTCCACGTGCCCTCCCTCCCATCATCATCTCTTATTCAGCGCCGTTCTGCTCCTCTCTACATATGCTCTTTCATCTATTTATACGTTCATCCTGTTTAACGCAATCACGGATAATAGAGGAGAGTCAGCCTCCCTTTTCTTTGACTCTACTTAGAGCACGAGCTTTGAAGTTTATGGGTGATCCTGGGCGGCGGGGGTTCGAATTCCGGTCGGGTCAAAAGTTCATTATAAATATATATATCTTGATATATATCTTTATATCTCAGGGTGTATATATATATACACCCTAAGACATACGTAAAGACATGATGATTCATTTCTGCCTGTAGATAAACCCTTCATATCCCTGTGTGACTGAATGCAGAGTCTAGCATTACTGAGAGACCCGGTGAACGACGGAGTTGACGGCAAGAAAGAGAATAGACAAGGAAAATGGATTGACTGGTCAAGAGATATTCTCCGCCCACTAATGTGGCTGGCCTCTGGACCCGGCTCGGCGTCGTGACCTCGGATGGGTAAAAGTCTTTGATATGTTTCGAAACTTGAAATCGGAACATTGTTAGGTATTTAATGTGATACTCAGTGAGTATGGGTTTGTTTGGTTGTGTTTGGATGAGTCCTGTATGTGGATTACGTGTATGAGGTTTAGGGTCAATCAGCCCTTCATCGTAGTGACTAGTAGCTAGACTAGTAGTAGCCAGAACTCAGCGGTTGAAATTTTAACACTAGAAAGACAACGAGCACCATTCCTTAGCCGTAAATAATTCGATATAGACCAGTCAGTCGTAAATAAATCGAGGAAACATACAACATAAATAGTTAAAATTAAGTTGGTAAAAGCTTTAGAAAGTAAAGTGCAACTGGATATTTATTTTCCTGACACTGGGAGATAAAAAAAAATGATTGTCAATGTAATTAGTCTTATTATATATTTTTTTTAATATGCAAGGATAAGAGCATTTCTTTTTCATTGTTTCCACTGAATTACGCAAGCAATGAGAGCTTATTATCATTTAAGCTGTACTGTGTGAGTACAAATATGATATGCGAAACAATAGCATCGCTGAAAGGTATATAAACAATATTTATAGTATCGTTGTATAGTTGGTGCCACCTTTGGTTGCGTTTGAAGGGACCCTTGGCCTCGATGAAGAGGATATGTAGCATTCGGGGAGCCTTATACAACACCCGCGTACACTTACATATTATGATATATGAGAGTGCATATCATAGCACTCTCATGCATATATATATATATATATATATATATATATATATATATATATATATATATATATATATATATATATATATATATATATATATATATATATATATATATATATATATATATTCGCAAACGACATCTTAACAATAGTAATAATAAACAATAATAAATATTATATATGTACCAAATAAAGCAAAATAGTACACTACAAACAAACAGTACAAAGTTTCAGTACAAACAGGGAGATTCAAGAAGATAAAACTTATTTTAAGCCGTAGGTATGACTTAATCATTTAAGTCTGTAAACGTTAAACGTGTTTAATAAAAGATGAAAAAGTAAATGTTAGAAGAGAGGTAGAGAGAATAGAAAGGAAGAGAGAGACAATGAGAAAGAGAGAGGGGCGAAGACAGAGAGCAAGGAAGAGAGAGGCAAAGAGAAAGAGTATTGCGCTCGTGGGGGACAAAGTTCTTGCACATGAAAGGGAACCTAGATATGCTTTATTCGGTTCTAAATATACAAAGTGAACTAGCAACCTCGTAAAAATGCACTAAGTATCTTCAAGCCCGAGGTAAAGATTCCATGATCCAACCAGACTAAACTCAGGCCACCACAGAGGTTATACCAACGGAAATCCGGAACCGCTATCCACCATAAACTTGTACTGGAAAGCTCTCTCAACAAGGCATCTTTTTAGCATTAATCATATAACCACTAAATTTTCTACATATAAATAACCCTTCAAGAATTCATGTCAAAGTCTTTTCTCGCCTTTATTGATGAATTTATTAATTCCATGTTAATTCTAGCTCTCCATACTAAACTCAAACCTTTAACATTATCAACTTACTTGGAGTTCCCTATCCGTACGACTTCAACCTATTCTAGAAAATTTTATACTAGCAAACCAAATCCGTTAACATAAGAAAATTTAACTGTCGCTCTGACATACGATTTCATACCCTTCTAGTTCAGTGACGATTCCAACAATTGGCTGTCACGGAAACTAATTCATTGCTCTTACATTTAAATATTCACGATAATAAGTATTTATTCCTAGGATCGTGTTCCCTTTTAAGTCATATTGTGGCCTAGTTTTGTAATTCTTCGATAATGATAATGAGTGCTTTATACGGTACCTGATACTGCATGGAGAGAAATTCAACTAACCTTTATCTTTTTAAACGTGCTGCGCTGCGAACAGTTATTATTCACTAAACATTGTTTACTCAGACCAAACGCTCGATCTGCCACAACGAACAAAATCAAACATCCTAACCGAACTAGAAACGAACTAACCTGAGCTAACTACCTAACCTAAGCAGTCGATGTATATCAAAACGGGAAGTTTTGTGAGCCGCTACCTTTTTATAGCACGTTGTATTTGGTACCATAATTACCATAACGACGCATTAGTTACGAGGGGCGGGTTGAAAACCGCCAGCCCTCTTAATAAGATCGCACCCTACCACTTCTCCCGTTAAATGAAGAGATATTGGCGTTTTAGGCTAGACAATCCAGTAACTTAAAGTTGTTGGACACCAGCCAATCACGTTCACCCTTATTCCGTCACGCCACTAGCTCCCTAGTGTTATTCTCGGTTAAAATTGGGAAGTTTTACTAATTATACGAATCTCCATTTTTGCCACCATGACCAATAACAATATAACTGACTAACACACTGATGCCAATGCCATAAAAAAGTTTTATGTTCTTATATATTACAATTAGGAAAGCACAATATGAAAAGGAAAAGTGTGAACACGGTCATATGTGGAATAACTGGGTACAGAGAGCAGAAAATAGCGCATGGAGGCGGTTGTATAGCACCATTTTGTCAGAGAGAAAGAGAGAGGGGGAGAAGGAGAGAGAGAGAGAGAGAGAGAGAGAGAGAGAGAGAGAGAGAGAGAGAGAGAGAGAGAGAGAGAGAGAGAGAGAGAGAGAGAGAGAGAGAGAGAGAGAGAGAACTTGTGTGATGAATAGCTTAGAAGCGTCGGCATCTGTTCGCGAGCTGAATGAATAGACATCAATTTAAAGTTGTTGCTGCTGCTGCTTCTGCTGTTGCTGTTGTTGTTCTTGTTTCTGCTTCTTCTGCTGCTGCTTCTGCTACTGCTGCAGATGTTGTTGCTGCTGTGGCTGCTGCGGCTGCTGCTGATGATGATAATGGTGGTACTGCTGCTGATGTTTCTGCCATTGCTGCTGCTATTGCTGCTGCTTATGGTGCTCCTAATGCTGCTGATATTGCTCCTAATGCTGCTGATATTGCTCCTAATGCTGTTGATATTGCTCCTAATGCTGTTGATAGCAACAACATACTGCTGTTACTTATGCTGCTCCTATCTGCTGCTGCTGCTGCTGCTATTGTCGTTACTTCTTCTGATATTGCTGTTTCTGCTGCTGAAATTGCTTGTGCTTCTGATAAAGATAAAGTTGCTGCTACTGCCGCTGCTGATGATAATGACGAAGATGCTGCTGACGCTGGTTGTCCAGAAAAAAGTTCAAACATTCAGCGAGTATCATAAAGTTCAAATAGAGGTTTCCTTTCTTAACATAACTCTAGGTTAAGAAAGGAGACTGTTCACTCCAGAACAAAGAAAGCGCACAGCATGATTGAGCTAAGAAAGGTCATATAATATTTACAGAAGGTCTGTTTGTGTTCCTAAATTAGTGAGAAAACGAGAGGTCTCCAGAGAGGGATTTACTGAGCGTTTTTAATTATGCAAATTACCCAGAAATATTCAAGCTGAACTTGCACATAATTTTAATCAGGCGTAGGCTCCTCCTTCTCCTGTATTACCTGACAGAGTTGGATATTGTGACCCAAGATTAATGTTATTAGGTAAGTTTTACAGAACTTTTGTTTGGAGAAGTTGATAGCTGCCAGTCAATTCAGGTGGTTTTCTTTCAGTCACGTCAGTTGGTTCTCTCTCAGTCACGTCAGTTGGTTCTCTTTCAGTCACGTGATGCACCCGGCACTACGACAATCACGTGGCACACTTGGAACTCCTTCAGTCACGTGGTTCACTAAGAATTCTCACAGAAAATGTCCAAAGATTTGCAACAAGGCTCGTTCCTGAGCTGAAGGGCGTAAGCTACGTTGTTTTTTACATGGACAAGACCAAATCGTTAAAAATGTGACGTACTATGAAAAATTAAAGCATACTAATAAGTACGTTTTCTATTCATCGTCTTTGATAAATTATGTGAGTTGGATTCGCATGCTTCTGGTTAGGCAAAAGAGTTATAAAATAGACAAGGAAGCAGTGTTCAGAGGTAGGAACATATGGAAACTTGAGACACAACTAAGTCACAGAGACGTCAGAAAGAACTTTGTCAGCGTTGGAGTCGTCAGTAAATGGAATGAGTTAGACGACGAAGACTTTCAGCTAACAAAATACACATGATTATAAATGCGATACTAAAAACGTGAGAAAAACATTCCTGACATTAAACTTTAAACGTCGGAGAGGCAGAGCTAGCATCTTCCTGCACGCACATCCAGGCGACTTAATCTAAGCGAGTACACGCCTGCACTCGCCATAATATCGTGTCTCCGTTATTGTGCAATACAGAGAGCACACACTAATATTACCCGTCGCTCCCCACGCCTCAATATCCACACGGCAATATCACCTCACTCTCTCTCTTGCCTCACAATTCCTCTACGTCAATACCAACCAGCGTCATCATCCTGTTTGTCCTTGGCAAATTGACACAAACTTTGGCATGTGTACCAACGCTATTCTGAATATTTTCCGTTTTACTCCCGATACGGCAATTTTTACACCACTTGGCTCAGCTAAGAGTGTGGGAGACTAGCTGCGTTCGGATCCTCGATCCAGATTATGGAAATGGCTTGTAAGGCTTTGCTGTTCCGAAAATGTTTAAAAAGGGCCGTTCAAATATGCCCATCGACTGAGTAGTAGTTGAACAGGGTAGTTGGATTTCCTAGATAATTGCTTACAAAAGTTTATTCTGTCTCTTAGACTTTGATTCTTCCTTTTTGGAATTATATATTATATTTTAATAGCATTTAGTGTTGTTTTGCAAAAGATTCCTTATAATATTTAACGTATTCACACCACACAAGAAGCTCATCACCTCTATTTTGCATTTTTATAAGTAATATCGCGGTAGGATCAAGACATTGCACGTTCTAAAGGATACCTCTCTCGAGTCTTCCTTTACACAAGAATCCATGAGAGAATGTTTACAAATTTGTGGGAATCTTACTCAGTGCCAAGAGTCGCTGTGGAAAGACGAACTAACAACACCGAGGGTTCTATCAACAACTTTTTTCAATCGTTTCCTTCTTATCTCCTTTCCTTTCTCTTTCTCAATATCATTCCCTCTCTAATCTTCTCTCCCCATTTCCTTCATTCCCTCTCCCTTCTTTCTCTTCCTCTATCTCCTCTCTCCTCATCATTCCCTTCTTCTCCCTCTCTACGTATGACAAAAGAGCCGAGCCTCTCCTTGCATACTGAAGGCGTCAACCATCTGTTTTATACATAAAGGCAAAACGATCTGAGTTGTGCAATAAAGTTTACTCTTTATTTATAAAGAAAATTACACACGCATAAATAGTTCCGCTAAAGAGAAGTGTCCATGGTTAAGATGCCTAAAAGATACTTGTACAAGAGGTACCAGGGGGCTAAGATGGGGTATAGGAAGATAATGGTACAAGAGGTACCAGGGGGTTAAGATGGGGTATAGGAAGATAATGGTACAAGAGGTACCAGGGGGTTAAGATGGGGGTACAGGATGATAGTGGTACAAGAGGTACCAGAGGGGTAAGATGGAGTACAGGACAATACTAATGCAAGAGTTACTAGGGGTTAATCAGAAGTACAAAAAATACAGGTACAAAAGGTACCAAAAGACCAGGTGTTTATCTGATGGTCAGAACTGGTAGAAAATAGTCATTAATATTGCTTGGTGTGATAACACATGGTAGTTTCTCAATTAATCATTATTTTACTTCTTTTTTCAATACTCAATCCTAGCTTAGGTACAGTTAATTGTTTTTGATCAGTTAACAATTATTAGTTTACTGAATTATATAGAGAACAAAACCCAAGATGTCAGATGATTACAAATTCTTGAAGCACTCCACATACAAGTAGAACAACCTACCATAAATACTGAAATTACGGAACTATTCACTCTACTCACCCTGAGAGTAAGAACAAGACCAGAACATCAAGATGCCAACATAGAAGACACTGCTCGACAAACAGGGGCCCATTACGCTTGATTAATCTTTGTATGTACCCTATTTAACCTTCAGATCCTTAGCTTCTTTTATCTTTCATGTCTACCCAATATATATATATATATATATATATATATATATATATATATATATATATATATATATATATATATATATATATATATGTGTGTGTGTGTGTATATCGCGAAAAAAAACACGTGATTAAGAATGTGACAATGTCAGACCACGGAGGAAAAATGAAACAGGAAATTTCCTTAAGTACTTTCGTATATTAAATACATCTTTAGAAGGTCAAGGAAGAAGGTCCTCATTAACTCACCCTTCTGAAGATGTATTTAATATACGAAAGTACTTAAGGAAATTTCCTGTTTCATTTTTCCTCCGTGGTCTGACATTGTCATATATATATATATATATATATATATATATATATATATATATATATATATATATATATATATATATATATATATATATATATATATATATATATACAGAGAGAGAGAGAGAGAGAGAGGGAGAGAGAGAGAGAGAGAGAGAGAGAGAGAGAGAGAGAGAGAGAGAGAGAGAGAGAGAGAGAGAGAGAGAGAGAGAGAGAGAGAGGGAGAGGGAGAGGGTACCACCTCTGGTTATTATTATACCTATATACCACCACGTATTATAGTGTGAATGTATATATTATACATATACATTCACACTATAATAATACCAGCGCTGAAAGTCACACAGTTGGCTGAATTATTTATAATGTATACCAGCGGATCGAAAATAATTATTTGTATCTTCCAAAATAATATTTATTTCTAGAGATAAGCAATGCACTAACTATTCGTCGGCAAATACTAACGAAATCCGGGAAATTCAAAAAATGCTGGAATTAACAACATAGCAAAATATTCCGGTTTTCAAAGGGACTTGTTTACCTAGCCCAACCCTGGTCATCATATTTAGGGAGATATTAACAGGGAAAATTTTTATCTCAATTTTTACCCCATAAATTTTAAAAACTTTTAATTTCAATATATATCTGAGTGGTTTATAAATATCTGACTGCCAAGTAAAATTTTTTACTATTTTTCTTTTCATTTTTAACACAAAATCTCGATGTAAAAACTGTCCTGTTCATAAGCCCAAGTAAACATTTAGATTTAAAAAGCAAAATTACATCAAATTATGTCCTGTGTTCATATGAATATCATTGCACGAGTCTCTCTCTCTCTCTCTTTTCTTACTTATTACAAGAACTATCGCAACTCTTTTGCCTAAAATACATTTTCCCGCCTCAGAGGACTTCTCCGCCCAAGTCATCCATGATGAAATAAATCTGTTCATTTCAAACGTCACTCGATGGTTATGTAACTTTTGAGGCAGACAACTTGGTGCATTACTCTTGACGTTCCAATAAATTGGGCTCTGACCGCGTTCATTCTTTGCGAAACAAAAACTGTATGATAAATGGTAACTTTTTGACTCACACAGTCATGAATGGAAGAACATAGGTGAGGATCAGTGGGGAGAACATTGTATAGGATTGAAGATAAGAACATTGGTGAGGGATTAGGGTAAGAACATGGGAGAACAGAGTTCACCGTCTCACTTTTCCAAGTCAGCCGCCGATGTTCCTTTGAGATAAAAATATCAGCATCACCTGTTCATATTCCTTTGATCTCTTTCTCATTGCGTACCAAGAGTGTAATCATATTCGAGGAATTGGTGTTGAAACCCAGCCTCCAAGCCACGAACTCACTGCACTCACCGATCTTAACCATCGACCTCATTAACTCACCGAATCATCACCCTCACTTACCTACTCACTTCTACGACCGACCCATCAACCCCAAAGACCTATCGATTAACCGACTTCAAAAACTAACTTCATTGATTCCACCGGCGTCACTGATTCACCGACTAAACTGATACTCCGATCCAGCCACATCGATTTATTTTCACCGAATCACGACCTCATAGAAATATAATTCCAACAATCAAACCAACTTTCACCTATAATCCTACATTACTAACCAACAAACACTGCAGAAGCAAATTGACCCCCCTAGCTCACTGATCCACAGACTCAACTACTTCACTAACTCACCGACCCACCATGCTTTCAAGCTCCTACTCACAACCCCCTACGAATTCCCATCACAGGGCCATTATCAACATGCCGACCTTTCCTCACTTTCTCGGATATTTTCAGCAGTCATTTCTCTTTCTTCAATAAAAATGCACTCTAGGCATATGAAAGGGGGGAAAGGCTTTTCAGTATGACTTATGGTCTCATGGCTCTTTTGTATGCAGTCACATCCTGCATCCTGCATATGAAAGACACATGTATGGCTTTTGCTCATTTATATTAAATACTTTACGATTGTCAGTCTGTTAAAAGAAACTAGTTCTCACATTCCTCCACCTACCTCTCCCCCCCCCCCAGCATCTTTGCCCAACCACTTGGGCTAGACGGTCTCGCTTCATTCAGGTCAGTGCTTAATCCCCGACCGTCCAAGTGGTTGGGCACGATTCCTTTCCCCCGTCCCATCCCAAATCCTTATCCTGACCTCTTCCAAGTGCTATATATAATTGTAATGGTTTGGCGCTTTCTCCTCGTAGTTCCCGTCCCTTTCCAATCTCTCTCTCTGTCTCTCTCTCTCTCTCTCTCTCTCTCTCTCTCTCTCTCTCTCTCTCTCTCTCTCTCTCTCTCTCTCTCTCTCTCTCTCTTTCTCTCAGATATTTAAGAAATACCTTTCAAACAAGAAACAAAAGGCCATACGAAGAGCAGTAACTAATCCTGGTTTGCAAAATCAGAGAAAGGCGATAAATTAGTTAATATAATACAAGGTTAATAAGAATAGTTGATACAGAGGAAATCCTAGAGGATCTAGATAAACTTCTTCAATAAATAGCTACTCGAATACTCGAATACATGAATATTACCCATATAAAAGAGAAAGACCCGAGGTTCTCCATGACTTCAGTCTGACATCTCAGATGGACATCAGCAGGACAAAATTTTGAAGTATACGCAAAGCTAGCATTTGCCCCAATGATCGTAAGTAAACTAGAAATTTAAGCCATTAATGTATGGTACATAACAGTAGAAACAATAGATAAAATACAGACATATGGAAAAAGTTTTGAACCCAAACTGAGAGGAATGAGCTACAGTGAAAGACTAAAAAAAAAAGCCTCGCTATGATGATAAAAAAAAGGAGTACGGAAGCAGTGAAAGCAGTGTAAAAGACTTTTGTGTCTAATAAACGCACGCACACACCGGTGGGCGCCGGTGGCTGTGTGGATAGCACGTTGGGCACGTAATCCTGTGGCCCGGGTTCGATTCCCGGCACCGGCGAGAAACAAAAATAGGCAAAGTTTCTTTCACCCTGATTCCTCTGTTACCTAGCAGTAAATAGGTACCTTGGAGTTAGATAGAGGGTACGGTCTGCTTCCTGGGTGCGTGTGTGTATGGGGAGGGGGGGGGGGAAATAGTTAGTAGTTAGTAACAGTTGAGACAGTTGAGAGGCGGGCCGAAAGAGCAGAGCTCAACCCCCGCAAGCACAACTAGGTGAATACACAACACAGACACACACATACACACAGAAATTAGAAAGAACTTTTTCAGTGTCAGAGTAATTAACAGGTGGAATGCATTAGGTAGCGATGTGGCGGAGGCTGACTCCATACACAGTTTCAAGTGGGGGTATGATAGAGCCCAGTAGACTCAGGAACCTGTACATCAGTTGATTGACTGTTGAGAGGCGGTACCAAAGAGCTCAACCCCCCCAAACACAAATAGGTGAGTACACACACACAGACGCACATAACAAAGTGACCTCAAAACCCCCGCGGAAGACCGTGCGATAAGGTCACTTGCCAGCCACCTCGACCTATGACCTACAATAAAGGTCACAGTGAATTCACTAATTGCAGTGAACTCTTAACGAGAGATTTCGCTGTTAGGCAAATTAATTAGATTTTGTTTCAACCGTATGGCGTCAGATATTTAATATATTTTCTACAGAGTCAGGTTGGAATTTTAAACATCAAAAGTGCTCATGGCGGTGATGTTTGACGCAACACCTGTGAAACCCTCTATGATGTTTGACGCATCACCTGTGGAACCCCCGGTGATGTTTGACGCAACACCTGTGGAACCCTCGGTGGTGCTGGACGCAACACCCGTGGAACCCTCGGTGGTGTTATAAACACGCTCTGTGGAATCAACTTAATTTTTTATGTTTACATATGGGTAAGTATAAAAAGTAAGTTAGTGTTGTGGTTCACATGTGTTCTGAGGTCTGCGATCATCATCCACGTTCAATTAAATCTCCAAAAATATCATTCATCCATGAGAAACCATTTTGTTGCCATTCAGTAGGATCGAAACGGCATCGCTGGACTCCTCAAGTCTACTCACTATAAACTGAAACATCGTTCGAGTAGTGCGTGTTCAGGCTCAAGCCAATCGTACGGCCTCAAGATTTTCTCATCGTCCAATGGGCTTGAATTTTACCTTTATGGCTCCAAGTTATGATTATTATCCATAGGGGACATTTTATCTCCTCCTTTATCTTTCAGGGGCGATATATGTCTCTTCATGCAGCTAGTGTGAAGGAACTTGGTATGTTATGTGTTGTGACGGATGATGGTTATCTTCTGTGTTATATTTCACGTGATGTTCTCAAAGAGTGATAGCCGTTATGTTTTTGATGTTCTCACAGAACATTGTGTGTGTGTGTGTGTGTGTGTGTGTGTGTGTGTGTGTGTGTGTGTGTGTGTGTGTGTGTGTGTGTGTGTGTGTGTGTGTGTATGTGTGGGTGTGTGTGTGTGTGTGTGTGTGTGTATGTGTGTGTGTATTCACCAAGTTGTATTCACCTAGTTGTGCTTGCAGGGGGTTGAGCTCTGCTCTTTCGGCCCGCCTCTGAATTGTCAATCAATCAACTGTTACTACTAATTTTTTTCCACACACACACCCAGGAAGCAACCCTGGGTGTAACAGCTAACTCCCAGGTACCTATTTACTGATAGGGAACAGGAGTATCAGGGTGAAAGAAACCCGGACCCTAGGATTGAGTCCTTATTTCTGTCCACTCAGCCTCTTTCCAGCCACAGAGGCTGGATAGAGGCTGTCCCCCCTGTCCCCCTGTGTGTGTACATGTGTTATTGTTATCTCATTCTTAGAACTGTAGCCTGCGCATGGTCGTCTGTGTGTCATGTGTGTCTTTTTTATCTGCTTCTTTCGCAAGCCGCACACAAAGGGACCTTGCAGGTATTTTTCAGGGGACAAGCCATTCCTGGCGCCGCGAGTTGGCTAGTCTCCAGCCTGGTTTCTAGAAGCAACCATGTCTGGTTCCGTGAGCTTGCATCAGCACAAACACACACTCACACACACACTCACACACACACACACACACACACACACACACACACACACACACACACACACACACACACACACACACACACACACACAAACACACACAAAGCCGGCCACAAGATACCATATACGAGAGGAAAACCTCCTCGAATCGAGCAGAGAAAAAAGATTTACAGACGATACTACACCGAACTTGATACCAAAAGTTCACATTAGACGAATATCATCAGCTTTATATGCTAGTTTAGCCAACATAAGAAACACCTTTATGAATCTCAAATGAGAGTCGCTAAGAAATGAAGCATATTATATATGACAGACCATCTCTGGAATATACGACACCAACGAGGCGCACTAATCTCATTAAACAGATAATGAAGCGGGAGAAGGGTCAGAGGTATTCTCCCTGACAAGTTGCAAAGCTCGTGTAATGAGTTATGAAGAAATGATAACAAAATTTGTCCTCGCTTCACCAGAAGGAAAGACATAGTAACCACATACATGCTAAATAGCAGTACACACATTGGTTGACTGTTTACCATGAATGATACACGTGCTAAACGAAACAGATACATACTAATTACACATGCTAAACGACACAGATACATACTAATTACTCAAATGAACAAAACAGACATTTCACTTTTTATTTTGAGTCAAAGTAGTGAACAAGAATTCCATACATATTTAAGTAATGGAGACAGCCGCCATACACAAATTAAAATGTGCTAACGATTGAGCCCAATAGATTCGAAAACCCATACACAGTTGATGAAATATTGAGGGGCAGGCCCAAAGAAGAATAGTTCAACTCCTGCAAGTACAAATCGGAGAGTACACACACACGCACACACACACACACACACACACACACACACACACACACACACACACACACACACACACACACACACACACACACACACAATTGACAGGGTGGACAAAGACAAACTCTTTAACACGGATGGTACACGCACAAGGGGACACAGGTGGAAGCTGAGTATCCAAATGAACCACAGAGACATTAGAAAGAACTTTTTCAGTGTCAGAGTAGCTAACACGTGGAATGCATTAGGCACTGATGTGGTGGAGGCTGACTCCATACACAGTTTCCAATGAAGATATGATAGAACCTAGTAGGCTCAAGAATCTGTACACCATTTGATTGACAGTTGAGAGGCGGGACCAAAGAGCCAGAACTCAACCCCCACAAGCACAAATAGGTGAATGCACACACACACACACACACACACACACACACACACACACCACGCACAGAAAACCTTGAGGCACAATGCTCTTTTTACACTTGCGTTTATTAATCAACTCTCTTGTGATGTACACTGTCGTGATGAATGAAAACATAAACAAACACATCAAAAACATGTAAAATCCTTATCAACCTTTTTGTGACGAAAATGAACTCTAATTTTCTTGTCAGTAACGTTTTAATGTTTAATGCAGCGTGCAGCAAACTACAGTGTCTGAGGATCTTACAGGAATCTTTTGAAGATTATTAATGGGAGGGAGGAAGAGAGAGAGGGGGGTAGGGAGAGAGAGAAGCAAGGAAGAAGTGTAGAAGGAAGAGAGGGAGAAAGAGAGGTAATGGAAGGAAAGAGATAGGGAGAGCGGAAATGTACAGGGGGGGCCAGTAAGTGAGAGGGTGAGGAAGAGAAACCCAAGATTAAATACGGTGCTGTAAAGATGAATGAGTATTTTAGTCAATTTCATCTAGATAAAAGGTTCGAAGCCTATACTATGAGCTGAATTAGAAATGCTTCATCGAGTGAGATTTCCTGTGAGATAAATCCAGAAGACTTCACGAGGTGTTCAAAACAACCCAACGAAACAGAAACGTTGGCATTGAAAAAAAAACAGGCATCAGTTGGTCAAATGAACACCGTGGTTCAAGCAGCTGAGTCTGTGATCCAGTCAGGTGACAGAAGGCTTTTAAAACATGGAGATTGTTCAGGAAGAGCTTTATGGGTTCCGAGAATGCTTCAGGGGATTCTCAGACAAAGAGCTTGTGTGGTAGTGCGTATTGGAATTATCGGACAAGAAAGAATAGCATAGTGTGATGATTTTGGTTCGGTGCGGATGAAACTGAAAGATACTCTTCAAAATTATTACAAAAATTTATATTATCCTCACTTTCACGGCAAAAGTGAGAGACAATTCCTTAATTATTATCAATATTAAAATCATTCTTGTGCAAGTGATATTGTATGAATAACTATATGCAATCGATTGTGAGGAAGTGAGACAACCTACGTTACATTCTGGTTACCTTGCGATGGTTCAAGAGATAACGTCCCCGTGGTCCAGTCTCTGAACAAGCCTCCTTGTTAGTGGTCTGATCAACCAGGCTGTTAGACGTAGCTACTCGCAACCTGGCGTATGAATCACAGCCCCGGTTGATTTGCTATCTAATGCCAAAGTTGTTGACATGTTGTGGAGTGGGAATCCTTGTTAACGGATATTTGTTATCTTCCTATTTCCCACCTACAAAACACGAGCCTTCATACAGTCTCCGTGGTGTAGTGGTAAGACACTCGCCTGGCGTTCCGCGAGCGCTATGTCATGGGTTCGTATCCTGGCCGGGGAGGATTTACTGGGCGCAATTCCTTAACTGTAGCCTCTGTTTAACGCAACAGTAAAATGTGTACTTGGATGAAAAAACGATTCTTCGCGGCAGGGGATCGTATTCCAGGGACCATAGGATTAAGGACTTGCCCGAAACGCTACGCGTACTAGTGGCTGTACAAGAATGTAACAACTCTTGTATATATCTCAAAAAAAAAAAAAAAAAAAAAAAAAAAAAAAAAAAAATATAAGATAACTCACCATCTTACCTGTCTACTTGCCTATTTATCCTTCCCACTCACCTACCAATTTACCTGCCCATAAATTTGCCTACCCAAATATCGAGATATTAATGACTTAAACGACACATTTCCAATTAGGGATAAGCAATGACTCGTTGACTTGGTATGAATGAGAACTCTTTAAAGGAGAATGTTATAGTGTTTACTCTCTGGAAATGAAACACGAACTCTCCAATGGGAAATGTATGAATATTTGCGTATTGGAAATGTACTAGGATTCACAGAGTGACATTTACCCGAGTTCCCCCGCTCTAATTGTAGAAGGGCTTTCCAACTGGGAACGTACCAGGGTTTGCTAAGAATGAATTAGAGTTTGCCAGTCGGCAATGTACAAGATCTCACTAGCTGGGAATGTACAAAGTCTTCTCTAATTCATAACATGCAAGGTTTTATCAGTTTGAAATGAGCTAGGACTCGCAAATAGAGAATGTACTAGAGCTCACCAAGTTGGAAACCACTGGGGCTCGCAAACTGGGAATGGATTTCGAACCACTATTTCCACGAAATGCCTCAGATTCACGCAATTTGGCCTAACACAGTCATCAGACGTGACGTACAACTGTAAATCTTCCGATCAACGCTGTAAGCCTAAGCATTTATTTCCCTGATGAGGGCTTACTTTGGCTCACAGAGAAAGTAATGAACAGACGTGGCCGACAAAAGAAATAGAAATGGAAGGAGAAAGAGAAGTGGAATAAAAATGGGAGAAATGGAAGTGATGAAAGGAGATAAAAGGGGTTGAGCGTGTGAGGAGGAAAAGTGTAGTAGGGGGAAAAAGGATAAAGGTATTCAATTTATTTGCCTCACCACATGAAGAAAATGAATGAGGTGAAGGAAGGCGATAGGAGACAATAATAAACACTGAAACTGAAAAGAGTCAAAGGCGAGAGATAAAGATGCAAGTTAAGAAAATAACGATGGGAAGAAAAGCAAGAATATTAAAGACCGTACAAATGATGAAACAAACCAAATAATGATAAGGAACAAATTGGATGAAGAGGAATATAAGTTAAGAAAGATGACCAACATGAACCACAACATAATGATGGTGTAAGTGAAAGTGTCCACTCGGCCACCTGTTGGCCTCGTCTAAAACACCCGGCGTCAGTCATTTGGTGGCCTCGTTATCTCTCTCTCTCTCTCTCTCTCTCTCTCTCTCTTTCTCTCTCTTTCTCTCTCGCTCTCTCTCTCTTTCTCTCTCGCTCTCTCTCTCTTTCTCTCTGTCTCTCAATCTCTCACTCTCTCTAAGTCTCTCACTCTCTCTCACTTAGCCACTCTCTCTAATTGTTACAGGAGCAACAATTACTTCGCCTGAAAGAGTTTGTTTACAACGAACATTTGAATCCTTTGTTGAGTGGTCGCAGGAAACTTTACCCGCAAGGCGAGGGGTCGAGGGAGACTCGGCCAGTCGTTGGCAGAAGTGTTAGAGGCCCTCCCGCCTCGAGCTCCCTAGTTGAAAGTATTGATTGGTTTGTCCGGGTTTGTTTGGGGACTACTGCTACCTCCTGCTGCTCCACGGAGAGGCTCTCACACCCGGCTAGTTGGTACAGTGTATGCTTGGCTTCGAAGGCGAATTTTTGTGACGGCTAGAGTTACTCTTAGTATAATGGTAGTGGTAATCATATTTATTCAATTTATTATTATTGTTTGTAATATTATAATAATTATCTTTATTATTATAGTTATTATTTGTATTATGAATATTATTGTCATTGTTTATTATTATATTTGTACTAACATAATTATAATTAATATAGTACTATACTGATACGGTCCAATTTTGCCTGTAAACCAATCGGTTTAACGTATTCTATATTAAATTTGGACTTTATATTGTTTTAATTACTTATTCTTCATGTTCAGTATTTCATATAATTATTTAACTAAATATTATTTAATTTGGAAATTAGTAATGTTTGTCCTAACACATTTTCCTTTCAAGCCCTTTCCCTCTATTCATTTTTATCTTGCCTGCGTTCATATGCTCATCAACGTTCCCCTTCATTTGCCTCTTTGCTTCTCATGTCTTTTCTCATTTTTCTCTCTTCTCCTCCCCCTGTCTCACTCTCTTCTTGTCTCTTTCTCCCTCGATCTCTCCCCCCCCCCCTTTCCCTCCTTCCCTAACATCAAGGCCTGCGTGGTTCCATCAAAGCTAACTACCACACCAGGACTTGTTACCGCTCTCTTATTGATTATGACTTTGCATGTGTGCACCAGATGAAAGTTTACCCCCCCCCCCTCCCCCCTTACGCGATCCATATATTTATATATAGAGAGCACAGTAGGAGAAACATACACGCACATGAACCAGAAAGAAAAACAGAGACGAACACACAGACATAGCGACAGAGACCAACAGAATCTAATCTTTTTCCATGCCTCAACGTGGCTTTTAGCTACAACCGATGTTGTGGAAAAAGCCTCACACACTCAGGCTTAGTCCACCGCTCAGGAGTCACGTATTTCGAAGATTTATTTTCACATACTTCGACATAAAGGCAGAGTACAAAATTATCATCATCATCCTAACAAGGAGTGCAGAAATCATCAATAGTTCATTGTCATGATGAGAAATACTTCACTTGGAGTTAAGCAAAAGTTCCTTATTAAGTCACAAGAAGGTAAGAGTCTGTTATCATATCCCCAACCACTTGGGCTGGACGGTAGAGCGACGGTCTCGCTTCATGCAGGTCGGCGTTCAATCCCTGACCGTCCAAGTGATTGGGCATCATTCATTTCCCCCATCCCGTCCCAAATCCTAATCCTGACCCTTTCCAAGTGCTATATAGTCGTGATAGCTTGGCGCTTTTCCTTGATTTCATTCATATTCCGTTATCATCTCTAGACGACAGCCCTAAGCCTTAATGACTCTATTGCACTTGGAAGGGATTTAAGGACAGGCAGTGCTGGGATATGAGTGGAGACAAAGGGCAGGAATATCAGGAGAGACTAGGAGATTATGAGGCGAGGACAGACTAGGAGCTGGGATATGAAGCCAGATAGAGTTGGGATCTGTAGACAAAGAAGAAGTTCGGGATATGCAGAAAACTGAGACGAGGCCAAACAAAGATTTGTAATATGAGGGGCAGACAGTGGAATAGAATATGTCAAATTATGAGCTGAGATGTGATGATAGACTAAGAACTAGAATATGAGGGCAGACTTAGAGCTGAGATATGAGGGTAGAGAATGAGCTGCTGATATGGGGACGAAGTGAAGTAGTAGAATCCAACCAGTATTACCATCGTGGACCCAGTAGCGAGATGAAGACTGAGAGAAAAAGGAAAAAGCGAAGAACATCTGAAAGTAAAATTTCATGTACAATTTCTATAGCAATTTAAAAATAAAAAGAACAACAGGAATATAAAATAAGCTAAGATAAAATAATATATATAAAGATAATTATATTAAAGATAATCAGACCCTCCTAACAGCTATAAAAAAAAATCTAATCCCTTACCCTCTCCAAAAATTCACTCTTTCCCTCCCCCTTAACCAACAACCAGCGGTCCTGATCAACCACCTGCGATGATATAGAAAACTTGAACCTTGTGATGCTTCCACGGACATGACCCTCTGGGGAAACTCGTCTCGTCTGCTTCATATTCCATAATATCATGACTTTATTTAATCCACTGTGGGTTTGTAGAAGATGGAGGAAGAGAAAAGGTTGAGAGAGATGATGGTGGTGATGGTGGTGATGCTGGTGGTGATGGTGGTGATGCTGGTGGTGGTGGTGTTTCTGGTGGTGGCAAGGGTGGTGGCAGGAGATGAGTAGGAATGATGTCAAGGTTGCTGGCATGTACTCACCTAATTGTGCTTGCGGGGGTTGAGCTCTGGCTCTTTGGTCCCGCCCCGCCTCCTGGGGTGCGTTGAATGGTGGCCGGTGTTTGGGAGAAGGTGGTGGTAGGGGTTGGTAGGTAGCATAGAGAAGTGGCAGGAGTAGAAGAATTATAAAAAAAGGTGGCAGAAATGGTAGCAAAAGAGGTAGTAGAGGTAGTGGCAGGAATATAACAGGAGTGCTGGTGTGTCTGGTGTCACCTCTCGTAGCGGAGGTGTGACGGAACAGGTATGTGAGTGGTGGCAAGGATAGTGACAGGAGTGTGGGTGTGACTGGTGGCAGTGGTGGTGGCAGAAGTGGTGCCAAGAGTGAGATGACGGCGGAGAGGAATGAGAAAATCCTCTTTTTCTACTTGACCTAATTTTGAGGCTCTTCTTTTCCTCTTCTCTATTTTCTGCTTTTCCTTTTTCACGTAACAGCTGAAATATTTCGTTCTCAAAATTTCGTGGTAATTATTTTGCATTCTAGATTAGGCCCCGAACTGGGTTTCCCTTACCCATTCCCCCCCCCCCTCCATCTCTCCCCCCACTTCCTCCTCACTTTCAAACTCCCTCCTATCCTCCCCTTTCCCTAACATCACCCCTCCCTCTCTCTCTCTCTCTCTCTCTCTCTCTCTCTCTCTGTCTCTCTCTCTCTCTCTCTCTCTCTCTCTCTCTCTCTCTCTCTGTCTCTGTCTCTGTCTCTCTCTCTCTCTCTCTCTCTCTCTCTCTCTCTCTCTCTCTCTCTCTCTCTCTCTCTCTCTCTCTCTCTCTCGCTCTCTCTCATTTACCACCAGCAGTCTTAGAAGAGGAATCTGACTATCCTAGTGAACTGACTGCTACATATACATTCAGCTGACGATGCTGTGCTCTAATTATTCCAGTAATTGGAACTTAAGTGATTCTGATAAGGGCTTAAGTTCCGCTACTCAATGGAGAATAGAGCGAGGGGGTAAATTAATAAATGAAATGCGTGCATACAAAGGCAGAAAGGGGTTAAATTGATGGTTTTATTTCGTTTTCTAATACCAGACCATGCTCTTACACATCTGAAGAAAACGAGATGTGTATTTGCTTCAATATCGTGAATTCATTTTCTCTAAAATATCATTGTATTTCTTCGCCTTCAATAGATTGATATCTCGAGTACTAAAGCAATAATCTAACTCAGCTTTCACTCTCTAAACTATAACATATCATTCTATTAAAGAACTATAGTCTTAAAAAACTGTAGGTGGGAGAGTTAGTTAAGAATAAATAATTCTGTTAGTAAAATGTTTCACTCAACAGTGCATAAAATAAAATCCATCAGTCTGAAATCATTGCTACGGAGTAGCATTTTTGAGACAGGAAACCTGATATTAAATTTGTGTCTTGCTCGGGCTCTCTTGGACGACCTCTTCTCAGGAAGCCAGCGAGTCTTCCTGCTGGCCTTTACCTGGACACCAGAAATTGCTCTGAGAATTCTTGCACAACTGTTGTGGGGGATAATTCTTTTCTCTCCTTTACAATGGGATAGAAACCGATGGAGCCAGAGAGTGAGACATAGAAATAAAAATAAACTCAAAGATATAATATATATATTTATATATATATATATATTATATATATATATATATATATATATATATATATATATATATATATATATATATATATATATATATATATATTGTATGATGACCAAATCACACATCGAAAAATAGAGAAATGACGACGTTTCGGTCCATCTTGGACCATTATCACGCGGTTTGATAATGGTCCAGAACTAACCGAAATGTCATCCCCAAGCTTGAATGGTTCCCCAAACACATATCACTATAACTCTGTGACCCGTCAGAAGGGGTTATTACTGCTTAAAATAGTTTAAACTGAAAATTTTGTACAAAACAACTAAACATCAATCACGTGATTGTAAATGAATGCAAAAAATGAGGCATTTAAATATATTTAAAAGACCAAATCACAGCAAAATACAACATACAACTGGTGGTAAATTGACTATACAAAAGAAAACATAAGAATACCTAATCAAGTTATTTATAAGAAAAAAACACTTTAATGACAAATTAAATAAAAATAAGAATTATCAGAATACAAATTACTGCTATCAACTCTAAACCGAATAATACAATAAATGACTAACCAATATTTTCATCAACAGAAACAAAAACCAGGAAAATCATAGAGAAAAACTCCACTCGATAATACAAAATGGAATCTAAAGAAAATCGAATTGAACGTAAACTCTGTAAAGTTGCACAGACAAATCATTCTTATCCAATAGAAGACGAATGCAAGTCAATACAACTCTTTAATGTACAACGGTTCCATTGATCAAAAATCAACTGAGCCGCTGCAATTAATTATAATTTCAAAGTCAGATTCATAAAAATTTATGATCTGCCTAACGAATGTGCTCTCGTTCTGCAGGCCATCTATTTTTGTGATGTGAGTTAGAAATTATGATTTATTAATTTATCTTGTAGGTGTTAATTAGCTTCTAGAGAACAGAGGTTTCGGAGATCAGAAAACGCGCCCAAATGTCTCATCATGCTTGGAAATCGAACCCAGAACAGAACGTTAGTAAGAAAAACTACGGAGAAGAATGAGTGGTGGAGCCGTTCCCAATTCTCAGCTCCAAGGAGCAAAGCACAAAAAAATGGGAATCACTGCACCAAAATGCTACTGATTAAAATACGGAGCCCAGGAGCTTAAGCTCAATCCCCGTTTAAGTATGTACGTACACTATCAAAAAGCAAACAATCCGGAATACAATGTGCATTTTAACAAGAATCGATCTGAAACCCACACAGATCATTCTTGGGTTGACTGAATGCAAAACCTCTTGGTTCATCTTTCTGTTCTTGGCACTAAATTGACGATAATTATCGACCTAATCGAGATAGCAATTCCCCCTCCCCCCTTGCATCTGCTTCAGTAAGTATCTAATCTAATGGCAACGAATAAAGAACTTGTAAATATAAGCCACCTCCACAATAACTTAAAATACCCTAGTAGCTAACCCATGGTGAAAGTAACTAATTTACAACTTAATTAACTAGTCTACCGTTATATTAAGTTCCCGTCAGGCAAGATTACAGACCCTACACCACCATGGTAACTAATTCTTAGATAATTTAATTAATCCACCCCCACAGTAAACAATCCGATGCCGTTGCAACTAGCCCAACTCCAGAGCTACTGGATCAAAGCAACAGTGGCTAAGCAAAGCAACAGTGGGTAGTGAAAAGCAACAGTAAAATACCCACAACGCCAACGATAATTAACCTGCACCCACATTAACTCGCCAACTGGCGCAGCTACTAACATATTACTTCGGTAATTATCCAACAACCACAGTATGCGAAGTAGTCAACTGATATAGAGATAACCCATGGCGAACTGACGCAAACCCACACGAAACCATCCCAACACTGACACATCCCCACACTAACCCATACCCACACTAACCCATACCCACACTAACCCATACCCACACTAACCCACCCTCACACTAACCCACCCCCACACTAATCCATACCCAAACTAATCTATACTCGCACTAATTCACCCCCACATTGACCCATCTCTCTTCCCTAGCCCATTCCACACTAACGCATCTTCCCTCTGACCCCTACCCGTTCAGAGGACACCCTAAGGGGTATTCCCTAACATAACTCTCGGTTAGGGTATCCCCTAACCAAGAAACAGACAGACAAACAGTCAACCTTCTGACTGTCCGACAGTCAGACAGGCAGAGAAGCAGACAGACAAACAGTCAACCTTCTGACTGTCCGACAGTCAGACAGGCAGAGAAGCAGACAGACTGTCGTTAGAGACATAGAAACAATCAAAAAGTTAGTCAGGCAGACAGACACCCACTCTCAAAGACAACTAAGAAAGAGAACATAATACAGAGAGTGACGTTAGTTTCAACCACAGGTAAACAATGAAACAACTTTCAACATAACAATAATTTGCCAGGTTGCTCCCACCCTTCCTCCGTGTAGAGAGGCGGAGCTTACTGTTGCAGATTCCCTACCTGAGGATGTTGTTCTTCGTGTAGTTGTCTGTCATTATTATAAATAATGAAAATAGCGTGCGCTTACACGCACTTGTTCTGTCATTCCTTTACTCACGTAAACTCGCATTAATGTACAAATATGTATGCACTCAGACTTAAAGGAGAGACTGTGTGAACGTGACCTTAAGTTGCTGGGCAGACAAAGAGGATATGATTACGACTTAATAGATACTTAGATCAATTGACACATCATATATGAAATATTAATAATTACGTCAAATGAGTTTGATGAATTGGAAGTCGAATTTAACTCCGTTCGCAGTTTAAAAAGAAGATATGATGAAAATGAAAAAATATGAGATATTGGATTATGAGAAAAAATATATGATATTGATGATGTATAACATGATGTATTCAAGTGATTTATAGATGGTTTATGTAGGTAGTGTATAATATGAAGGTGAGGCCGAACCATGGGCGTGCATCTCGATGAATGTACATACACACACACATACACTCACTCACATTGTTTGTACATACATGTGTGCACGTGAATAGGCGATATGTATTTGCGTTAATGTGCGCGTTGACATACAAGTTTCATCTTCCACTTCACCCATTAGACTTCCTACCACCTAAACTTCTAGATAATCTACCGGACAACCAAATAGACAATCAGTCAGAAATTCATCCAAACAACTACCCAGGCAATCTACCAGACATACAACTAAACTACCTATCAGACAATCTTCCAGACAATCTTCCAGACACCCAACCAGACAACCTTCCAGAAAAACAACCCTGGCACTCTACCAAACAATCTTTCAAACAACCAGACTACCTGCACACTACCTTCCTAACCTCCTACCAAACATTCATCCAGATAACCTATCAAGCTACCTTCCTAACAGCCTACCAGACATCCAGTCTCACAATCAACCGGACAACCAGTCTCACAATCAACCGGACAACCAGTCTCACAATCAACCGGACAACTAACCACACTACCTACCACATAACTAACCATACAACTAATCAGATAACCCCTCGAATAGTTATCCAGATTACCTTCCAAGCAAACAACCAGAAAACGAACCACACAACCAGACAATCTACCAGACATTCTTCAAATAAACCTACTAGACAACCTACTAGCCAATCAAATAGATAATCTATCAGACATCCCCCTCAGACAATCTACCACACTCCTACCAATAGGCAACCTCCCGGAGACACTAGAAAGTCTACCAGACATTCTTCCAAACGATCTACCTGACGACCTACTAGACAACTTTCCAGATAAACTACCAGACTTCCTACCAGGATAGCTACCAGCCCACTTTCCAAATAACCTACCAAAAATAAGTGATCTATTCAGATCTATATTATCCCCCAGTCTAAATTATCTTCTCACAACTCAAATAATAATAATAATATTAATAATAATACTAATAATAAAGGAGGGGAGAAAGGGAATTATCAGGGGAAAGCGCCAAGCCATGACTACTATATAGCACTGGGAAGAGGTTAGGATAAGGATTTCCTGATGGGACGGGGGGAAGGAATGGTTCCCAACCACTTGGACAGTCGGGGATTGAACGCCAACCTGCATGAAGCGAGACCGTCGCTCTACCGTTGAATGGGACAATAATAATAATAATAATAATAATAATAAATCATTTATTATTATTATTATTATTATTATTATTATTATTAATGATGTTATTCAAGCACTCTGCCGTAATGCTTGAATGAAGGTGATAGAAAGATATAATAAATGTATAAATTTATTAAAAACCTAATTTTTGGGATGTTACCGACATCCCTTCTCAAGGTTCTGCATACAATGTTTTGCTAATTGTATATAGTGCCTAATGAAAGGACGTAGGTTACATCAGAAAATTTAGTTTTTTAATACAATTATACATATATTGGGTCTCTCCTTCACCTTTAATAATAATAATAATAATAATAATAATTTTATTTACAAAATATACCTTAGAACAGGGTACAATAGCTGTATAGTTGTTACATAAAAAGTGTATTTAATAAAGCTATTTGTACGCAAAGCGTACATAATTTTACCCACTTTGCTTTTAAAGCTTAATGGTATTGCTATGGGATGGGAGATAGTGCTCTTAACTTACCTTATAATAGAACCTGATTCTGTATATCTATCCTCGACGTAGGTCATATAGTCGTTTAATGCAGTAAATTCCGAAAGATTTACGCTTGAGATTGGATGGGAGTCTTCACCGTCTTTCTCACACGGCCATACAATTAATACGTGAGGTCCCCTCTTCTTTTCCATTGGCGTCGGTAAACAGGGAGGAGAAGAACAGTCGAAAACGTGCTTGAACCACGTAAGCAAGCAAGTTGGGACGACTCGTGCAACCCCGCCCCTCCAAGCCACCTGTTACTTCCAGTTATCATTAAATACTGCCTCTGCAGAGACCCACACCACGTCCCCTCGCACTCACCATGCCCTTTCCCTCCCTCCAACACCGCCGGCATCCCCCACCGAACCCCACCAGGCACCTGCAGAGGGAATCCACGACGGACGCGTGATAACAGGAGAAACCCCCTGGATGCGAGCGTCTCATCCAGGTGTTCCCCGCGGAGGCTGGGCGCTGACTGGGTGGCTGGCTGGTCTGGCTCGGTTGATGCCTGGCTGGGGGCAACGGTAACCGCCAGAAGCCGCAAGCGTAGTGCTCGCTTGGCCAACCTGACTCCCTATTAGGCCTTCCAGACTCCCATTCTACGCCAACGTGACTCATTCCATGTTATAAAAACCTATTTTTATTTCATGTTTCCATTATTTGCTGATCGTCCTTTTAGACGGTTTAATTGTTATTTATATTTTTACATGATCGACACATACTAACTATAGACCACTAAAAAACCTACCGCGCCACCTTTGTACTCCATCTAGTTGGTGGGTCCAATTTATTGTGAACAAATGTAGCTCCGTACCTTTTGTAATTCTCGTTCTTTCACACACAACCTCTTCACTACTTCCTGTACCCAGTCTGTATTCCTCTCTCTTTCTCTCTCTCTTTCTCTCCTTCGCTCTCTCTCCAATAGTACTAGCGGAAAGTCAGGTAGAACGGGAGCAGTAACCGGATCCAAATTGTTGCGGAGCAGATAACACTGACGGAGAAACGGAGAAGTAAATAACATAAGCTGACGGAGAAGCAAAGCTGACAGAGACGCAGATGTATCTCTAAGACTTACCTGGATGCGGCTCATTAGCCACGTCGTAACATGTTTTCAACGTGTTCAAAACTTGGAACAAGCCCCATTAAGGATCCATCTGTGCCAGAAGGGGAAAAAAGCCTGTAACTTCGTGGAAACCACAGATTCTATATTATATATATATACTATATATATATATATATGTATATATATATATATATATATATATATATATATATATATATATATATATATATATATATATATATATATATATATATATATATATATATATATATATATAATCATGTGTAGATTCCCCACTTTGTCGAGAACACAAATATTTTTTTATCGTGTGTTGCCATTCCCTTGACGGCGGGTTTTACAACAAATTAAAGGCGTTGTGTTTGCTACCTACATACGGCGCTTGTACTTAGAACGTGGCGAACAGAGATATTTTCTCTTTTGTTTTGATATGAACTTTTAAATGCAGAAAAACAGTCCAGCTAGTTGTGTTGGATCTGCAGGCCGGAGACACGCAAAGTTACTTAACAATTTGTTCCGTATACCGTTGCATAAATTGTGCATTCTTAAATTGCAAGAAAAAAGCTAACTTAAGTTGTATGGCATACAAGCTCAAATTGCAAGATTTAAGAACGTCTTGGCAGAATATTACATCTCTCAGATAAACTCAAAAGCTTGATTTTCTGAATGATTTTCTGAATTTTCTATGACAGCTGGGAACAACAACTGCATTATGACAGTGACTGTTCTAAAGGTGTTGTGACGGGGATTATTGTAACTGTCTAGTGACGGTGACTGTAATATCTGTCTCATGACCGTAACTGAAGGGTACTGTCTATAAAACTGCAGTAATTGTCTAACAAATTGGTGTAACAAAACAGAAGGGAAACTATTTTGCAATTAAGTGCTTGCACAAGGCCAGTGAAGAAAAAATACGTGTATTTTTTAAAGCATTGACAGGCAGTTGACTCGTTATTTAAACTTGCAAAAAAATCCCTATATTTTCCTTATTGTTAGGCTTGTGTGGGCGTATGTATGCATCTCCGTGTGTATGCATGTATATAGGTGTATGTGAGTATGTGTGTGTATTCATGTATAAAGGTGTATGTGAGTACGTGTGTGTGTGTGTGTGCATGTATATGTATACGTGTACAGATGATAATTCATAATAACGTAGCTGAAGAATGTTGACGAAACTACACACTAGAAGATGAATCGACGACGACGTTTCGGTCCGTCCAGGACCATTATCACAATCGACTTCATAATGGTCCAAGACGGACCGAGACGTCGTTGCCTTTTTATCTTCTTGTGTGTGTTTTGGTCAACATGTATATGTATATGTATGTACAGATGTGTGCGAGTGCGTGATTGTATGTGTGCGTTTGTGTGTTGGTGGGCGGGAATCCTCACACCTCCATCCCCGCCACTGTGTGTGGACAGAGATGATGTTGAGGATTGGGCATGGATAAGGGAGGGTAAATAGAAATGGTGTGGGTAGGTTGGGGGATTGGCGGAGGAGGTTGTGGGATGGCAAGGGATAGTGAGGTGGTAGATGAGTGAGGAGAGGTTGGTAAGTTGTAGGTGAAGGATGAAGGATAGTGGAGGAGGCAATACATAACAGTAGGGATGGAGTGTGGAACTGGGAAAAAGAGAGGAGGAGATGGTGAGTTTACGTAAAGTTGGGATGTTGTGCGTAGACTAGGTGAGGATGGTGTGCTTAGTGAATGCAGGGATAGGTAGTGGATTAGAGGTAAAGGATAGAGGGGGGGTACTGCTGGGGAGGGTATGTTGTGTTGGTGGTTGCAGCGCAGGTAGGGTGTAGTAGAGATGGGGGTTGTCGATGGCGGAGAGAGAAAGCGGCACTCGCCAACTTAAAGCATCATCACCTACACTCCCTCCGCGCCTGGGCTGGGTGCTTCTGTTGCGCACGCATCTGTGTAGTACGGATATGAGTGTTTCTGTGTGTGTGTATGTGTGTGTGTGTGTGTGTGTGTGTGTGTGTGTGTGTGTAGCAAGGGCTTGTGTGTGCTTTTACTGGGATTGAATTCTTGCTCCTGTATCCCTCACTACCGTCACACTTTAGAATTTCCAAACCTTCTAAGTAACATATATGTTTTGATCATGTATACTTTTTGTCATCTAGCTGGCGTTGTGAGTACAAGATGAAATATACTTTTAGATCGGCTCCTTGGTTCAGGGACCAGGTAGGGGGAACGAAAGCTTGAGTCAGGCTAAGTTAGATTAGATTAAAATTTAGTTATGTAAGGCTAGATTAATGTGGGGGAATGTCAATAGAAAATATAATATCAAAAGCTAAGCGCTTAAACGACACCCTAACCGCTCTCAATAATTATTATACTGGTACGGGAAAGTGAGAGACCACTTAGCAAAAAAGCTTTGTCCCTTCATTGTTCGTGTTAACGTTATTAGTAGGTAACCCTTACAGCTGTATTTGCAGGTTGATCGCTGCTGTCTGGTCCTGCATTACCCATATTTATCAGTTACATTATTAAACAAACGGACAGCTTACAGGCCGCAGGTTAGTTGTGGCGATATGATGCCCAAGTTGTTACATGCCAAATCTACTGGGATACAAACGTTAACAAACAGTAAAGGAATATCTGTGAATCTATTACACTTACCGATGAATGCTGGGTTTCCCTGCATCACGGGGTGGAGGCGTCCCACGCTGTTCCCCGGAGTATGATCGTCAACTTCTACTGTATCCGGAGGTCCACAATACAGTGGGCGTGGTAATGACTCCTTGACCGCACAACACTATCCATGAACATGGGTATACAAGACGGACTCGGTAGAACGCCGCCAATGCAGACGTATCTAGCTGTCTTAATGTAAACAGAATGTGAACCGTCGCGAGTCTAAACAACGAACGGGTCGTGGCGGGATTAATAAACGAGCGACCAGTACCGAGTTTAACAAACGAGTGCCTGACAACTCTGGTGGCGAGCCTTCCTCAACTCCGGTGTTGTCACAAAAACTTCAATTCATTTATCAATAATATTAGTGTTTATTGAGGAATACTATATATTTAATCCGCCAAACTTTTACTGCTGATAAACACAGGAATAATGAATTGAATTACATATAAATTACAAATAGAATACATTTATTCATGTTACCAGGGCATGAAGCTCCGTAAACTCCATATTATTCCGGTTTCCAATTAGTAAATATTACAAACTACTGACGAAACCCCGATGGAAGAATTGTCCACAGTTATGCTAAGATATGCTTATATGCTAGAGCAGCACATTTCAATACTAATCATAGGTGTTGCACAATATCCTGAAAGAGACCTTGATGGGGTTCATGAATACTTTTCATATGATCGCCAGGTTGAAATGTGCCACTGAAATTGTCCTGCAAAATTAGCTTAAGGCTATAGATTAAGTGTAGTGTCCTCCTCCATGTTGTTTTGTTTGAGAATGGATAGCATTAGAGGGGTGGTGAGGGGACGTGGTGCAGGGGTGTGGAGTGTAATGAAGAGCCTGGTAGTGGTGGTATGCAAGACTGGAGGATGATGCAAGGGGGTGGAGGGTGATGCAAGGGGTGGGAGGGTGATGCAAGGGAGTGGAGGGTGATGCAAGGGTAGGGGTGGAGCAAGGGTGTGATTGATAGGGAGCAGCAAACTGCAATTGGCAAGGGGTAGATTACGTACTGAAGCTGAACTGTGGTATTTATATTTCACTACTCAAATTTATATTTGTTTACAAAGAGTTCTAACATCGAGGTTCATATTCATTATAATTCCGAAGGGAAGCAAGATGATGAAGTTTCTGCCCAAAACGCTATGCTTGTTAGTGGCTTTAAACGAATGTAAAAGAACACCAATGTTATGTACTCTCACAAACCCAATGTACCGTCTTATATATATATAAATAAATAAATAAATAAATGATTGTAGAGACTCCAAAGGATTATGTATTATATGTAAAGAGACGATGTGAATGATGGCATGTCTGTGTCATCATCATACTGTGCAAGATGAAAAAAATTGATAAATAAACATTACGACAAAAATATTATAAGTAAAATATTTTTAGAAAAATATTACGAAAAAATATTATGAGAAAAAATTATGCCAGAAACATTAAATAAACACAAAGGTAATCACTGAAAATGAGAAGCCATATCAACGAAAATTGCACAAACAGTCGTGAACTAATATAAATGTAACTAAAATTCACTTTCACTTTTATGTTATAAAACGGAGAGTCTTTTTCTGGTCAACCACAAGAATAGACTCAAAGACACTCAGCTTGTCAGGAAGTCTATTGAGAGGCAGTTGTGTGGAGCCCTATTTGTGTCCTACACACACCTGTGGCCTCGAACAACAGGTGAAAAAGTTACATTTTTCTGGTTAAATTGCTGCCGGCACAAAAAAGCTCAGATAACGCCCGGAACCGCCAAACAGAGAGCTTAAAATTGTCTACAGGCATTATGTTTTCGACAGTTTTCCAACGAATGGTCATTCCCTAGAATGCAATACACAACAAGTGCCTATTTTCTGCTAGGTAAACAGAACAATCGGATGCACGAAAACGTCTCCAGACGTCTTGACTTGTTCTGGAATCGAACCAAGTAACGGTTAGTTGTGAGAAAACTGTCCCAGTCATTCCTTAGAAGTAAGCAATATTCTTGTACTCCCCTACCCTTCATGGAATGCGTTAGCCACAATTGAATAAGGTCATGGGAAGCGTTAAAGCCACAACTTTTCAGATGCCAGCATCAGGGGGAGTCACGATGCCGGTAGAGGACCAGTCGAGTGCCTAATACGGCTATTGTGAGTGTCCCTTTCACCGTCCTCAGACATCGCAAATCGAAGCTCAGGATCCAGCAGACCTTATTCCAGGAGGAAAGTAAATGGAGAAACACAATTGCGACTGTTCCTGCATGAGGCGCTGCACTGAGAGACAGAGAGAGAGACAGAGAGACAGAGATAGAGAGACAGGAATAGAGAAACAGAGATAGAGAGACAGAGAGAGAGACAGAGGGAGAGAGAGAGAGAGAGAGAGAGAGAGAGAGAGAGAGAGAGAGAGAGAGAGAGAGAGAGAGAGAGAGAGAGAGAGAGAGAGAGAGAGAGAGACAGAGGGAGAGAGAGAGAGAGAGAGAGAGAGAGAGAGAGAGAGAGAGAGAGAGAGAGAGAGAGAGAGAGAGAGAGAGAGAGAGAGAGAGAGAGAGAGAGAGAGAGAGAGAGAGATCCAATTCACATATGATATTCTGCCGAGAAATTGAGTTGACAAAGTGTAGATATCCAGAGCAATTTGGCATCAACCTCAGACAAGGAAAATTGCTGGAAGGTCAGTGTAATATCCTTCATTAACAATTGACATATATCATATGACAAATAGTATATACTAGGATTGAGACATATCATTCTAGAAATAACGGTACTTACTAATCTAGCTCAGTAGAGGGGGTCATTTTTGGGGGGTTTCAGAATTTATGCTGTTACAAGAGAGAGGTCTGATTATTTAAGGTGAGGAATGTTGAAAACTGATATACAGTAATATGATGAAAATAGGCGGATGCAATACGAACATAAGAACATAACAATAAAGGTAACTGCAGAAGGCCTATTGGCCCATAAGAGGCAGCTCCTATTTATATCCATATAGTATTTATATCCAATAAGATACGGAACTGTCAGGAAAAATCAAATAATACCAGGTAGACAGTTTAATTTTAACAATGATAAATAACACAAACGTTGTACTCTGCACTATAGTTGTGAACGAATGAAACAAACTGGGGACAGAAGCCTACTTATTGTAAGCTTATAAAGATGTTCAATTAAATCACAATAACGTGACATATCTATGAGAAAATCATTGGAGCAGGAAGGGAATCGATCCAGCGTCCTGGGTGCTCCCAGACGTACACTTTAACCCACTGAGATTCCCCCAGGGCCTAGGCCATCTTGGCGTCCCTACTGCACTACGGGGGCACATGCATGACACCAGTAACGCTCCGGGGAGTTTGTGGAGGGACGAAAATTGCTTACTCGCTGCCAAGGTAATTGTATAACCTTCGCTAGAATGTAGCTTGCACCAATCGTTTAACTCCTGGATGCCTATGTAATACAAGGTAAACAGATCCACCAGGTAAAAGGAAACGAAGCTCACCCGTTCTGTCCAACCACTGGAATAGGAGGTGACGATATAGACGTTTCACGAAGTTGGGCTTAAGTTCTATCGATATCTGGAGGGTTATTAAGGCCACAGTGTATATACCCTGAAGGAACAGACAAGAGGGTCAAGGACAGCCTCTTAAAGTGAGAAAAAAGTAACACAAGAGGACAGAAGTTGACGCTGGAAACACAAATGAGTCGAAGAAATATAAGGTAATAAGAATTTAAATGTCAGAGCAATTAAATTGTAATGCAACAGGTACATGGCTAGTAGGCCGTGCATACAGAGCTGGATCTCACGCCCTAGTAGACATTGTAAGGGACGTACCTTTACGTTGGCCGAAAGAGGGGTAAGAATATGCGAGCTTTAGTAGGGTTACCAATGAAACATAGTTTGTTAAATCATTTTCTATGAACTTCCCTACATATAAAATATATCATTTTAGGAGATTCTATTATTTCTTAATTTTACTTAGATGAATGTTTTTACTTTAACTTTATGTTTAGAATTGTATTTCATATCCAAAAATCCTTAATAAAGTTGAGTGTAGTCTTTACTGCCGTCCTCATCAAATCAGATCAAATCAAGTCAAATGTTTATGCAGGTAAAAGTACATACATACAAGATGAGTTGCAAACATAATGTTGAATTTATAGATAGCTAGTACATACTATGTCTAAAGTTACTAATACGCACAATGTTTCAAGATCATTATTTAAGCTCGGACATTTTTTTATATACAGTGCAATGAATATAATATGTATCAGGATATTAAAATACAAAAAAATTACTGTTATTTATTTCTACCATTATCACATCCATTATGTTGATAGTAGTCGCAATCGAAATAATAACGCAACATTCAGCAGCATTTCGAAATTCATTATTTGTTTTCTAAATCACAGATTTTGTACAAAAGATCACCAGATGAAATTTGCCCAGACTTCCTCAGTGGCCTCAGTAGAGTTCTAGGTTAAATAGTTCTTTTTGCCTTGTCGTGGCCTAGTGGGTTAAAGCACGCGTCTGGCATTGTCTATGACGCTAGTTCAAATCCCTGCATTGCTCCAACTGGTTTTCTCATTGATATTCCACGCCATTGTGATTTCTTTGTGTTCTGAAGGGAACACTGGTGGAGACCTTCATTACCCACACCACCTCACCGGTGGGCTATTCGTTAAACCTGGTCGTGGCACCAGATGGGGCCTCAAGGCGGTTCTAGTGAACTCAATACAGTCCCAGGTTGAATAGCTTTTGTCCTGTCGTGGGTTAGGGCAGGCGTTTGGTATTACCCAGGAAACTGGTTCAAATTATATATATATATATATATAATATATATATAATATATATATATATATATATATAATATATATAATATATATATATATATATATATATATATATATATATATATATATACATATATATATATATATATATATATATATATATATATATATATATATATATATATATATATATATATAATTCATTATTAACTTTATCAAACCCAGGCAACACTTGTGCATATATCTACATTAATATCAGTTACCTATGTTATAATTTTGTGTCATTACTTTCAGATAAATTATAATTTCATTGAAGTCACGAAAACGTAAATTATAAGAAGAAAGTATTTAGCCAAAATAACTATCTAGCATTGTGGAAGGAGTGTGAGAATAGAATAGAAGCTAGGATAAGGGAACGGAGAAGAGGACCACGCCAATTGGACCACCAGGCCCAACAGACCTGCGAGTCGGTAAAGTGCAAAGACAGCACTTTACCGACCAGTCCAAGTGGATAGACAAAGAAGGCATAGTCGAAATAAAAATCTGGCAATTAACGAAAATCCATCATACGTAGTCTCTGAAGTCAAGCTGATTTGTAGAGCAATAATTTGCAACAAAGAAAAATGATTTTATGAAACAACATTAACCAGTGTAAACTCAACGGTTCTGATGAGAGTGTTGGGTGATACAATGGTATTTACAATGCAACATGAGGAAATTTACGTCTATATTAATCATTTTTAATCAATAGATAACCCATCCACATATGATATTGAAAGTGACGACAATTTGGCAGTTCTGGACCCGTATCAACTCGTGACATTATAAAGGCCCAGTACGAACCAAAGAGAAGTCCTTTTCTTTCAGTTTCATACATGTGGGTTAGGGTTTTGTGGCTTGTTCTCTGAAATTCGTGGTGATTGAGGAAATAAAAACATATCTTAACATGAAAATCTGCTTTCTGGTAAACCTCAGTAACAACGAAGTTGTGTAACATAATATTATGCTCCATAACAAGTAGTTGTTAGGGGATTTATAACTCATGTTATTTGTATACCTAACAATAACGTGAAGCTGGAAATTTTAGGTCCTGTAAAATATGAGAGCCTCTATCGAACCCGCGTTGCAAGATGTTAAGACTTAATGGCTTAGTCTAATGGATACAAAAATTCTTGTTTGGTCAGAAGTCGAACATCATCACGATCAACGATTAAGGTTGACTTTAATCAGGAGTAGCACAGAGTCATCTGAGCACGGTTTTGGTTTAGTGCCATCCCTCAAGCTAATGATATACATTCACTATATACATTATACATTCACTCTACCACACTTAATTCACATAGACTACACTATGTCTTCTCAATGTAAAAATCGTTATCATACAACTTTTAAAACACGCAGTTGTGCTCATATAGTAAATATTATAAAAAATTAACTTTTTGACTTAGAATGATTAGAACAAGCTCCCTCAATTTCCAAAAAACCTAATATATACGAAAGATCATTTTAAAATAATATAGTTTTGTACAAGCATTTTACTTAATTAACTATTACTTAGAATTTACTCTTTAATTCTTCACAGATAAAGACAAAGGCCATACATTTACGCTGTCAAATATTTTAATTGAGACGAGCGATTTTTCTTATATGTAAATTATATCCTTTGGTTTTTATGATATATTTTAAGTTTTCTTCCTTTCACCAGCTCAACACACAGCTTTTAAGAGTCGTAAGAGCTTAGAACTATTATATAAAATCTGGTTTCAAGCAGGGTAGAGATTTTCCCAATCCTTTACTCCTTACTGTGACCAGAAAAACCTAGACAGCCAGAATGAAAACAGGAGACCGCTTTCTGCATGGACAAGAAGAGCCACACTTGACTCTTGTTCCTGCGATGACTAACGGAAGCCGTCCTCTCCTTCAAGACTCGTCCTTTCTACCTTGATGCTCCGCACCCTAACAACGGCAAATGGCTCTACCGTTGATGATCGGTTGGTAGTAAAGGCTAATGCCGCTCCTGGCTGCATCATCCTCCCTTTTTCCTAGGGGCTTACACCTTTGGCAACAGCACCTCTTACCCTGCGTCCCAGGACCTCTTTCATTGACCACAGGGCCTTTTACCTTGCCTCACGAGGCCTCTTCCTCTGGTTCTCCCTTTTTAAGCTTACATATGATCTGCAACAAAAGGAATGGTCTAGTTGTTAATTTCTATCATCCAATAATATATTGATGTCACTGTAAGTTAATAGACATGAAGGACTTATATTCATACTTAGTTGTAGAATGCTATTATTAATATTATTATTAGTAGTAGTAGTTGTAGTAATAGTATTAATATTGTTATTATTATTATTATTATTATTATTATTATTATTATTATTATTATTATTATTATTATTATTGTCAGCTAACTGATAGGTTTCTCTCTTTTCTAGCAATTTTCGTTTATATTCATTAAAACTTGAATATTTCAACCATTTATATTGCTTACAATAAATAAACACTTTTGATTGCAATGTATATTTGCAATGCTCTGTTATTTGCTTTCAAATTTGTTACACTGTTACAAAATATAGAAAAATATTGTTAAGTTTCAGGTGCAATTAGTTAGGTGGGTGGATTCGTGCGCTGTAAAGGGCTACAATATGAGTGTACACCCAAGCACTCTATAAGTAATAATTGTAATAGTACATTCATGCACTCGTTAAGTAATAAAGATATTAGTATAATCATGCACTAAGTAATTAATAAAGAAATTAGCCCAAACGTGCACTCAGTAATAAAGACTTTAGCTCACTCAAGCACTACGTAATGAAGGTTTTAATACGCTCGTGCACTCAATAAGTAATAAAGTTATTAGCACATGCATTCATTAAGAAAGATATCAGTACACTCCTGCATTCAGTAATATATATATACTAGTACATTCTTGCACTCAATAATAAAGATTTTAATACACTCGTGCACTCTGAAAGCAACATAATCTTATACTCACAGACTTTAATCTGGTTATTTCCTTGTTGTCAGAGTTTTTACTGATGGTGTTTGTAATCTGTTTTATTCTTGAGGCGTACCTAAAATTATCATCAGTATTAATAACAGAAAATATCCTAGTGGACAAAAACATGTGTAGTGCATTAGATTTTTATGTAATTAGCAAAACATGAATATCAGCATAAAGCCATATTCACTACCGCGTATTCCATTTTCGTGGGAGGTATGGAGGCTTCACATCGGAGAAAACTGGTGAATGATGTAGAACTAGAAAGTTAAAGATATTAAATAACAAAGCTTAAAATGTGCTTCGTTCATTCATTATATTAATCGCACTTCAATACATAGCATCAACGATAAACAGGGACTATCAGACTCCATCAGCAACCCACCATTTAATGGAAATAAGCGTACAGTGATGCTGTATACTGTTCCACTCCAGTAGTCATCTACAGCAGCATCCCACTGCTTCAAAGATCAGGTATACCGTGTTTCTTATATACTGTATGTTCGATAAATACAGATAAATTCACAACATTCTTTTTATATACTGCCTTCACCTACCCCTATATCGTGAGTTGTCCACACTCACTATGTCCCCTACCTTCTTGCCGACAATTTTTTTCCCCCTTCAAATCCTCAAATTGATCTAAATAAATTTTCTTCAATAGTCTACCATCATCTATTCGTTCAATATGCCAAAACCATCTCAGCAAGCTTGCTTTAATCAGTTTATTAACTTTTGACACAATTGCAGTTTATTAACTTTTGCCACATCTCTCCATGTTTTCTATGCTTCTTGTTCCATCTACTATTCAAACACCATGTATGCTTCTCAAGTTATCCATAACATATGTAAAGGAAAATAATGCGCCTGTACAATGGGACCGAACCTGGATGTTTGGTCTCCCCAGCCGTTCTCATTTCACTGTACAGCTTTCACTAATGAGCGTTGACCAGACCACACACTAGAAGGTGAAGGGACGACGACGTTTCGGTCCGTCCTGGACCATTCTCAAGTCACTAATGAGTGTTCACACCTATACCAATCAATGATCTCACATCCGTACATAAGAATCTGTACCACCACTCTTACATGCAGACCTCACAGGCGGCATCGATTCCTATTTTGTTCATCTTAAACAGGGCTTTCATTGCACCAGTCCTGACTCGCCTGACTCTCAACATGATTGCACACATTCCTCCATTAGCAATCACACATTCCAGGCAGGAGAAATATGCCCCATCAGTAGTGTCGACAGCGAGTGTGAGACATTACTTAAATGAGCTTTAAATAGACTAAATAAGATTTACAATAGAAATATGTTTCATTAGTGATGAAAGCGTATGAGACATTACATGGAAGAGCTTTATACGAGACACAATGAGACTTACATGAGAGATATAAGTGTCTCATCGGCGTTGTAAGCGGCTGGAGAGACGTTAACGAAGACAAGAGTCTTGGCGTTACCTCCCAGACTATCCTGAAGTAACATGGTCAGTTTGCTATTCCTGTGAGGGAGGGAAAAAGACTCTTTAGGTATTTAAAATGCTCTCTCTCTCTCTCTCTCTCTCTCTCTCTCTCTCTCTCTCTCTCTCTCTCTCTCTCTCTCTCTCTCTCTCTCTCTCTCTCTCTCTCTCTCTCTCTCTCTCTCTCTCTCTCTCTCTCTCTCTCTCTCTCTCTCTTTCTCTCTCTCTCTCTCTCTCTCTCTCTCTCTCTCTCTCTCTCTCTCTCTCTCTCTCTCTCTCTCTCTCTCTCTCTCTCTCTCTCTCTCTCTCTCTCTCTCTCTCTCTCTCTCTCTCTCTCTATCTATCTCTCTCTCTCTCTCTCTCTCTCTCTCTCTCTCTCTCTCTCTCTCTCTCTCTCTCTCTCTCTCTCTCTCTCTCTCTCTCTCTCTCTCTCTCTCTCTTCCACAGAATCAGAGATCAGAGAAAAATCAAATGAGACAGAAAGACAGGTAGACAGAGAATCGGGTAGAAAGAAATGAGAAAGTGGAAGATATAAGAGAAATATAAAAGAAAGAGAATTATATGAATGAGAAAAGGAGAAAGAAATTACAAAAGAGAAAGAGTTTCACCATAGTAACTATGGGAAGAATTTGAACCCTCACACTTAGTACTCTCAAGTCCTCACCATGACGTGGTAAAAACAATGCAACCTGGTAGAAGAAATGCACAATTCAATGTGCCAGAGATATAGCTTACCTATAAGGGATAAAAGAGGACTCAGTAGAGAGAGCAGATATAACATCTCCCAATGCTGAGAGTGACTTGTTGATGGAGTTGGCCTCTTTGAGCTGGTCAGCCGAGGCCCCGCTCTTGCTGACCCTCTCACTGCCGGCCAGGTCAACCAGGGTCAACTGCAGAAGAACCGAGAGGTCAGTGCATGAGGTCAATACAAAGAAATAAAGTTCAATTATATTGTCAAATAATATTTTCAGGTTCTCTTTTTCATATTTCTGTTCTTTGTTTTCTTTGCTTGGGGGACTAAAACAAAAACGAGAAAAACTAAATATCAGCGACACTCAACACAAAGATGGTGGCACTGAATTCTCTATAGATGATTTATTTATTATTTTCTTATAGACGTTTATTGAGAGAAGTACTGCAAATCGGTATAAGTTTATATGACCAATATCTTTCCATTTGGAATGCAGAAAGGAAAATACATGCGGGAAAAACTTGACGAGAGTTACACATCACATGAATGTAACCTGGAATGGCTGGTCCTGGAAAAATATCTGTGGGTAGAAAGGGAGAGAGTTTGTCCTGGAAAGATATTTGGGATTTAACGGGTGAGTGCTGGTTCAGGAAAGATGACTGGGGGTTGGAACGAAGAAGAATCCTGGAAAGATGCTTGGAGGAAGAACGGGGAAATGGTTTGTTCTGGAAATATATCTGGGGCTAAAACGAAACCTAAAGCTGTTAGAAAACCTGTCAGAATAATGCAAATTTAAGAGGAGGAAGAAAACAAATGGAAATACTAAATCTTACATGGACTAGGTGGCAACGAATTCGCAATATGAGAACATTGTTTCATTTAAAGCTGAAATAAGTTTTCACAAAAGACAATCAATAAGTGCATTCTTTCCTAATCTTCATTACAGAAAAAGACGACGGTTATGCAAAAAAAAGTCAAAATTACTCCATTAAAAGAGGACACTGTACCTTTCCCATAAGAACATTTCCAGTTTGCTTCGAGGTAACATTAAGACAAATCACTATAAGCAGGTGAGACCGTGAGCTCTCAACGTTCATCTTGGTAGAGGCGGTGTGTCGATTGGTTAGACCTTCCTCAAACGCCTGACACAACTCTGAGGCAGATGACACGCTTCGTACTGTGGCACCCTGGACGTGGACGCTGCCTTTCTTGTCTCGCTTGATCTCTAGTCTCTCATTCTACGTAGAAATTAAAATTTAGGTGAGAATGAGATGATATTACCATTAGTAAACAAATATATTTTTAGTAAGGGTAGAGTTTTATGTGAACAAATAACTGGATTTGTGACCAGTTTTGATATTTGACCTGGACCGAACGAAACTTTCGTATTGTTTTGCTTCTAACCAAAGTTCAAAAATTGGTATAAAGTTCTCACAAGCTTATATACGTGTTATTCTCACACGCTTATATCAATACCATTCTCACAAGCTTACTACAGTAACAGTCTCATAAGCTTACCCTAGCAACAATCTCACAAATTCACCCCAGAAACAATCCCACCAGCTTCTCCCAGTAAAAATCATACTAGCTCATCCCAGTAACACTCACAAGCGTACTTCAGTAACAATCTCACTACTCACCCCAGTAACAATCACACATGGAACTCCAACAATCTCACCAACTCACCACATTAGCAGTCCCACCATGCAGCTTACCTCAGTAACAGTGATAGGCTTGAGCAGATCAATTAGCTTATCGTTGTACAACTCCATCATGTAGGTTGAGACGGTGACGTCGTACCTGGCTTTCCCTCCCTCCACAAGTTGAAAGAGTCGCCGGAATGCCCTGGGCGCTATACCCGGTTGGGTCTCAGTGCCCAACATGGTGAAGGTCTTGCCTGACCCCGTCTGTCCATAGGCCATGATGGTCACGTTGAACCCGTCTAGTGCCGACTGGATCAAAGCCTGAAGCACAAGTTTAAGTCACCAGAACTTATTCACAAATTCAACATTTGTCTAACGCCGAGATAGATACATGAAGTGGTGTATTCTCTTTTTCGGTGAATGAATACTACAGAGTTTTCTTGACCCCTAGAAAACTTTTAATTCAGGGTTAGAGTTTACTTTCTGGTTGGTCAGTAAGTTAGTATCATTGTCTTAATAAACCTCCCACGGTTGATAGACCTTAAGCCCAGCAGGTATGATTAGTTTTTGTTAGTTCTCCTTTCAACTGTCGTCTCATGATAATAACATTGTGATAAACATTGTGCCATTATCTGTCCAACCGTTCTAATGATAAACTATACTTTGGCTTTCTAATATACATAAATGTTTAAACTGTAAGCTAAATGTTACTCACTTGATGTCAAAAATATATGTTTGATTTACACTGTTGTTAACCTGCTTAGTCCAGGCATGTAATGATTTGTATAAGCTGTTAAGATTATAATTTCTGATTCCGATTCTTACAATAACTTGCACACTTTTGAGATATACACCGAAAGGCGTCAACATTAATCCTGAACTATGTTGATGACTAAATTAAACTTTTATATGTATATATATATATATATATATATATATATATATATATATATATATATATATATATATATATATATATATATATATATACATATACATATATATATATATATATATATATATATATATATATATATATATATATATGTATATATATATATATATATATATTTATATATATATGAACCTAACAAGTAAAGGGCCATGAAATAACGTATCAAGGAGCCACGCTGTGTGACATACGACCAGCACAGCAAAACGTACGTTACGCTGCAGTAACGATAAGAGATAAAACTGTCCTTTGTTTAGCCGAAGGAAACCCGGAGCATCTAAGGTCCAGCGATGCCGATAATAAACCACCCTCATACCTCCTCTAAGCAATATTTTCCATAGCCCAAGTTCGATGGATTCTGAATTCGATAAAAGTAGTATCTTATAGACACAGACTATTTCTCTTCTGAGACGACTAACCTTCTGAAGACATGATTTCCATGTTTCGTGACAACGAGCATTACTTTTAATAATAATATTAATAATAATAATTATAATAATAATGAGAATATAATAATGAATATGTAATAGTAATGAGAATAATGCACATTAATGTAATTTCTGCGTGTTTCCAATAATAATAATAATAATAATAATAATAATAATAACAATAATTTATATATATACAAACCATACATTGGCTATATAACATTGTATACATAAAAGATGCAGCACTAAAAAAATATATGTAATGGCCCTAATCACCCTCATAATTTTCAGGCTATATACACTGAGAAGTGTACCAAGCTTCTCAGTCTATATACACTGAGAGGTTTATATATTTCATATTACTTTGGATCCGGGATATGTCCAAAAGTAAAGTATACTTTGCTAATTGATCACTCGGCACTGTTGGTAGCATCAATAATTCTCCAGAGGTTGATGGGTATTAAGCCCAGGACCAAAGCAAGTACCCTTCACTGTGCACCCAGCACTGTGCAGGGTGCACAGTGCAGGGACCCTGCACTGTGAAGAAGGTGTATTAAGCTGTGCATTAGAGGAAGTTCAGTATGGCGGCGCCTCCTTCCTGGAGTTGGTTGAAGAGCAAATCAAAACCCATAAGGCGGAAGAGAAGTAATGAACATAGACTTGCACAGTCACCATGCTATTTTTTTTACGTTATATCTGTCTAATCTGACACTGTACTGTTCGATCGCTATGCTACGACAAAAAAATTATATGATCCGATAATATCTCCCTGAATAAAATAAACTAAAGGCTTATTGGTGCTACGAGATATCTCCTATTTGCTAATAGAACTTCTGCAGTTTCCTATGTTCTTATACAGGCAGATATTATAAGGTTATATCGTCTCTTTTGTCGAGACCTAAAGATCCTTCAGGCTACACTTCACGCTCCTCGGACACTAATGGCCATTTCACATCCTGCTATCACCTCATCCGTCTCGTTTTAGTATTTAACTCAAGGAAAATTCAGTACCGTATCAGTTACAGCCCCGCTCCTGTGCCTCGGAAGTCCATTACGGGCTCACCATAGCTCGTGCTACTTGGAACATTTTGTTCCCAGTAGCTGAATCTTAAACATAAAAAAATCAGTACCCTAGTTGTCCTTATCCAAAAACATGAAGCATTTAAAGTTATTCATTTCCATTATTAATTGGCTCGATAATGTGTATCTTTTAGGCGGGAAAGAACAACTGGGTCCATTTGCTTTAATACTATGATTTATTTATTTTACAATAGATTTTTTAATGGCGTTTGCTCGGCAGCAGGACGACTTCCGTAACTAGCGACTCAGCACCATGAGACCTGAAATCACTGGAAGACGGAGTGGAAAATTTATCCATTAATGACCAGTATTCCTGGGAGACGAGCCATGCATCCTGCTGAAGCCAGAATATCCCCTATGGCGCTTTCTCAAACGGTACTCTATAACCTTACTATATGTAGCGTATACGAGGGGTCACTACGCGTATACGAGGGGTCACTATGCGTATAAGAGGGGTCACAATAGGGGGGGTAGAAATAGCCTAAGCTACTTTATCCCTTTGAGATGTATTTCTTTCTTGTCACAATAAACATACTTGAACTTGAACTTGAGGGGTCACTAAGCGTATACGATGGTCACTAACGATTATATTTATATATGGGTCACCAAGCATATATATAAGGAGTACCAAGCGTATACGGGATTCGTATAGTGCTTGTGACGGACACATGTTAGATAATATTCCATAATAGCTTCCCCTACATATTAGACCGTGCCATCCCCGACATATTAATCAATAGCGTTCCAGAAATATTAAACAATAGCTTCCCCTTCATTTTTATCAATTCCTACATAATATTAACGTCCTGCAGAAGCAATAAAAAATATTCACACCAGTGTTCCAATAGTTATTCTATAGTTTTCTTTATTATCTTCTCTTGTTACCTGAAATGCAGTAAAAAAAAAAGTGAGAATACAAAATAACACAAGTTTAGACCCGTCACTCACATTAGTGTCTTGGAAGACGGTGTCCTGATTGTCATGGGGCTGGAAGACTCTGTCGAAGAGGAAGGTCTTGAGGCCTCGCTGGGTGTTGAGGGAGAGAGTGTACTCGTCGTCAGTAGTTGCTACCACTTGCCCATTGTCCTGCCCTCGTTCGGCCTCGCTCACAGGCCGCACCCGGCAGAACACCCGGATCTTGCCCTTCATCTCCTCCACCTGTTTTTTTAACAGAGAGTATTACGCATAGGTAAATACGCACGTTCGGAAACATAAACACGTACGCTGCCATGTACAACTATTGATCGCAACCGTGACCTGTTCTGTCGGAGGACACACCGTGGTCCTTCCGTAAGTTCTTATGTATGTATGAGTGCATGTATGAATGTTGCTAAGGTAATAAAATCAAGTAACAAAAATTAAAGCATTTATAGTAACCTACATCATCAGAGAGAGGCGATAAATATATAATACATATGTATGTATATAAATATATGTAACCAGCGGGATAAGCAGAACAGACCAAGAACTGTCCTTCTTAAGTCGAGAGCAGTGAACTGAAGTGTTCCGTGAATGACTACACGGGCTGCTTGCTAGTGGTCGGGTCCCCTAGCAAGCCCCGTGAAGGCTACCGCTCAGCGGGACATTCCCTTGTTTCTGCTCCGAGTGTCGCCTTGCTTCCCAGCTCACCAGAGCACGGACTGCTAGTGGTGGCGGGGCCCCTAGCAGACTCCGAGAAGCTATGTTTGTTGTAGTGGGTCCCTAGAAAGCTATGTGATGCAATGTTTGTTTTGGTGGTTCCCTAGAAGGCTTCGTGAAGCACTGTTTGTTTGTGGTAGGTCTCTAGTAGGATACGTTAAACAATGTTTGTTGTGGTGGGTCCCTAGAAGGCTACGTGATCTATGTTACAGGAAATGAGGTCCCGTTCATATTCCATGAAGGCAAATCATTCATCGGGGCCTTCTCTCGTTCCTACCCTCTGAGCATCGCCTCACTTTCCGGCTCACTAGAGATTGCGGTCATGTGTGGAGTCCGATGGTACCACGAAATATTAAGTGATAGAGATGTCTTTGCAAAGGATCGCAAGAGTAAGGGACAAACATAGGAACCTCTATCACCTGATGAAGTAATTTTAGTGTTCTGCGCTGACTCGTGCGACACTATCTTTTATTTATTTATTTATTTATTTATTTATTTATTTATTTATATATACACGAGTTCTTGCATTCTTGTACAGCCACTAGTACGCATAGCGTTATAGGCAAGTTCTTAATCCTATGTTCCCCGGAATACGACCCCTCCAAATCATTTAACAACAAGGTATCTATTTTACTGTTTGGTAAACAGAGGCTACAGTTAAGAACTGACGCCCAGTAAATCCTCCCAGGCCAGGATACGAACCCAGGACTCATTAGCGAAACGCCAGACGAGTGTCTTACCACTACAGCACGGGGACATAGCTATACAAATAAATATGAATTTATTCACTATTCGTTCAGCTATTCATTCAGACTTTGTATTACTTCCCCCATCTGACACAAGGAACGTCACAAGATACGTATAGTTATAGTTCTTCAACTCTGCTTTTAATCATGAGTGTTTTGGTTCTGTGGCTTCAGAACAAACTTTCTCAAAAGTACTTCACTTACTTCTAATGTTCGAAACACAATTGGAAATGCCGAGAAACTCAGCTACTTTAATTTAATAAAAAAAATCAGCCAACTTGTTGATATTTCTGAAAAGGAGACCTAGTAAGACTTGACCGTATAACCTTAACTGTTGACGGATCACAGTCAACGTAAAGAGGCCTCAGGGACAACCCCCGACAATATGTTATGTGAATGATTGACAACAGTTAACACTGCTGATCTCATACCATGTTTAGGAATGAGCTTTCTCGATTAAAGTTGATATTGATTTGTAACCATCTGAATATGTACAATAAATTTCATGTGATGGCTTCTAGAAATCTAGTTTCAAAACATTAGTTCAAATGAGTCTTAAAATCTTTATGCAAACAGCAATAGGTCAAAGAACTAAAAAACATATATCCAAAAGAGCAATTATTCACAGAACTTCATGAACTTTCCTCAAAAGTTTGTCGCGGAACTTCATAAGGTTTCTCCCAGAGTTTGTCACAAAACTTCTTCTCTTACTTTAATAGTTAAATTGTTACAGAGCTCCATATACTAACTCTTAATGTTCGTCGCAGAACTTCATAAACTTATTCCTTAAACTTACCACAGAACTTCATAAACTTACTTCACAAATTTGTCGCAGAAATTCATAAAGCTAGTAAAAAAAAAGACACTGATACAGAAGTCGTTCAGTTACATTTATTCAGTAAATGACTAATTTCTTTAAAACAGACGAAACTAAGCATGCAGGGGAAACAACAAGAAGAGAAGGAACGTAAGAGACATATAAACAAGTAGGAAGATTGAAAGGAAAAATATATTACCTGGTTGTAATACTTCTTCCTGAGTACTCTTTCTCTGTTGAAATCTTCGGCCAGTACCCGGTTCTCATCAGCAAGCTTGGCGAAGCGTTCCTCCAGCACCACCTGCCGGGTGGTCAACTCCTCGCACTCCTGCACCAGACTCTGTCGTAGACAGAATGACAAGACACCTTAATTGTCTTGAAGAAAGATAATTAAAAGCGGGGTTTGCATTTTTGGTACATATTTTTAATTCGCTGTTTATATTCCTGCCTCTGACTAGGTATTTCAATGACTATTTCTATCTCATTCTTTCTCTGTTGTCTCTCTCCTTCGATCTCCCTCTCTCACCACTATGTATTACGTGTTACTATGTATCATGCGTCACTATGTGGTGGTGTCAGTATGCATCGCTAAAAGTGTACACATGTTCAGAACACGTGCTTGTCAGTCTTTTTAGTTCTCCACCATGTAATAATTTGTTTATTTACTCACCTTTTCCTTCAGTATTAGTTCATTGAGGCTTTCTTTTAACCTTTTATTCTCCTCGTTAAGAGTGTCAACGTCGAGTTTGAGCATGTTGTATTCCTCTTCCTTGCTCGTGAGGTATCTCTCAGCGGCCTCAAGCTTCTGGGATGTCAGCTCCAGGCGGTTCTCCATCTCCCTTATCGCTTTATCGTGCTGCTTGGAGCTCTCATTCTGAAGGTTCTTCACCTCGGTTTCCAAGTCTGCTATTCGTTTCTTGTATTCCTCTTCCTTGTTGTCGAACTCTGAACATAATTGTCTCAGTTTCTGTGTGTCATTTGTGACTTTATACGTAGCTTTCCTGAGAACTTTAACCACGTCTGGGTCGTCTGCATGTTTAAGTTTCCCGTTTTCGGGTTTTCCGTTTTGAAGTAACGTACTTTCTTTCAGACTGATGGAATCTTTACTTATCTGGTAGGTGGCGGCTGGGTCGTGGATCTTAGAGGTGACGTCAGATAGACGGGACTTGAGAGCAAAGTTTTGTATACTTAACTCATCTCTTGCTTTTTCCAACTGGATCTGTGAAAATATAAATAATAAATTAGGAAATGTGTGAGCATTAATCCAGAACGATTTGTTGGTAATAATTTAGGTGATCAATTATCTTTATCCCCCCCATGTGTTTGATGTGGGAATTATTAATTGGTAATAAAATATGCATGGGCTGGTTAATTTATCTTTCAGCTGTTCAGCTAGATTTTGTAATGAATAATTTATGGACAACAAATATCCGACCTCATCTCCTGCCTCACGACGCATAACCTTATCTCCTGTTACATGTTTCCCAACCTCATCGTAACCATCATTATCAGTAGACACTTTTCCTCCAACTCAATTCATCTCACTTTGGCTAATTCCACTCTCTTCTATAGGAAATTCACCTTAGCAAAAGCGTCGTATGGGCAGAAAATCATCCCATCGGTGACAGCGATAAATCAAGCTGCATCACTGTGGGATTGGTGGGTTTGGGCCTCCGGAACGAGCCATACGAGCTGCCAAGCACATCGCTGTCGACATAGACGTCTTTATCGTCAGTGTCACCCTCGTCAGCATCGTCATCCTCCATCCTACGCTTCTTCAACATCAGTGTCAACTACGTACATAGCATCGTTGTCTCATAACCCCCATAGTCCTAAGTTGGATCCCAAATTTGAGTGACATGTTTGGACACGCTTCATTATATCTGATCTTTGGATAATATCTGTTTTCTTAGGAGTAAATAGGTATTTGAAAGTTAAGCGACTGTTGTGAGTGGCATTCTGTAGTAGTGTCAGTCGTCGGTAACGGGGATCTTCATAAGCCTAACAGGATTCCTGTCCCCGAAAATGGGAATCGAACCCAACTGTTATCACTAGCCATGATCTTTTGAATAATTCGTTGCTTGCTCTCTACGTCTTACCGAACATGGTATAAAAATAACGTAAACTTAAGTTGGATGGATACTTATTAACACCAGGAGGCAGCAGTGTCCGTGCAGTATATGAAACCTGCAATGCACCCATCCACCTCCTACGACGGTCTATCCACACAGTTTACAACACATGTCATCCATCTATCAACCAATCCACCCGTCAACGAATCCACCTCCTGCAAAAGAGCTATTCACATTTTACAACAGATGCCATCCAACCAACCACCCGTCCACCAATCAACCCAGCCCCCTCCCGCCACACTGAACACTCTTAGACGCTGTTCTCCAGGCTGGGAGGCCTTCGTCGTGATCACCCAAATACGTGATCACTCGATATCGCTCCTGAACAAATGGCGACAGCTGACGAGCAGAAACATATGAAAAGATTAAATTGGGGGATGAACGAGGATGAAGAAATAAACAGAGCGAGAGAATGACCAACGGAAAATATAATCAAGAATAATGAATAAATATATATACAATGAAATTCAACTGATATATTTCTTTATTAACTGAATAATAATTTCCGTCCAAACGAGACAACACGGTAATTTTACAAAGATAATATGCATCAAACAGTTGATAAGTCTCGGCTCGACTTCCATGCAAAGTGAATCAAACCAGAAGGAATAAGGCTCTGTGGCCTAATATAAGACCACAAAACATGTCCCTACAGGATGAATCACTATTAGTCTATCTCCTATCCTTTGACCAGAACACGAGCTTCACAAGTCACACTTAACTGCCCACTGTGTCGTCAGAACACGCAAGTCTCCCACCACCGAATGAATGTTTTTAATGAGGAGTTAATGAGGAGTGAGCGATAATGTGAGGGTCTGAAATGAGAGAATAATATACACCTTGTATCGACAAACACCAACAGAAACGCATCTGTTATAATTAGGATGAATAGATCTGCTTTTCACTCATTGACACCTTCGGGAAAGAAACTTAGCATCTATATATATAAGTGTGTGTGTGTGTGTGTGTGTGTGTGTGTGTGTGTGTGTGTGTGTGTGTGTGTGTGTGTGTGTGTGTGTGTGTGTGTGTGTGTGTGTGTGTGTGTGTGTGTGTGTTTTAAAAAAGCTGCTTTATAACCTTGGCTGGGAGTGTCTGAAGCTAATAATCATGGTCCATGTAGATATACACGTTCTGGCGTGATCTCTATTTACGCCCGTCCGCCAGAGGTCTTGCAACCTTAACAAGAGTCAACATCAGACTCTGGCCAAGGTTTTGTTAGTTTTAACGTACACTTCCTAGTTCAATTTTTATCTGTTTTCACCCCATACACTTATGGTCTCTTGTTTGCTTTCTTTTTAACGTGCGCTTCCTTGTACTTTTTTTTTTTACTTTTGTTTTACCATGCACTTCCTTGGTCGCTTGTTTCCTTTGGGCTTACAATAAGTGAATTCAACGTTTCAGTGAAATGATTAACGGATCGGAACCTAACTAAAAAGAGGCTCGTTTATTCTTGTTATTCAGAGGTATTATGTGTGTGTGTGTGTGTGTGTGAGAGAGAGAGAGAGAGAGAGAGAGAGAGAGAGAGAGAGAGAGAGAGAGAGAGAGAGAGAGAGAGAGAGAGAGAGAGAGAGAGAGAGAGAGAGAGAGAGAGAGAGAGAGAGAGAGAGAGAGAGAGAGAGAGAGAGAGAGAGAGAGAGAGCGCGCACAGGCAGGTAGGTAAGGAATGAGATTACGAAGCATAATGATTAGGAATACCGCAAAGAAGTCAGCCACGCTGCACATTGGAGGTGAGAGGTGGGTGTCCTCACTTCACACAAAGGAGATGGGGATCCATGCAGCACACAGGGAGACAGGAAGCAATGCTTAGCACCAGAGAGATTGAGGGTCCCTACAAACATTAGGTGAATGGGAAAACTGGGACACTCACTAGGGTGTTATTCTCTAGGGTGAGGCACACTAGAAGTGGGGTCGGATTAAGCAAGTGATAGGTGTAGCCCGCAACTCACCGGAACGACCTAGTTATAGCTAATATTTTTACCCCTTGTACACTGCTGTTACCTTCACAAACACAGACGTAGTGAGATGCAGATATTGCTGTGTGTGTACTTATTGTTTCTAATTACTATTTGTAACTGCAGAATTGAAATATTAGCTCTTAGACCCTGCCTTTCTAGCCAATTTGTTTTTTTTCCTCTATTATGTCTACTACATATATTTCTCTCTAACACACGCACACACACACACTTATCCCCAGGAAGCAGCCCGTAGCAGCTGTCTAACTCCCAGGTACCTATTTGCTGCTAGGTGAACAGGTACATCAGGGTGAAGGAAATTCTGCCCATTTGTTTCTGCCTCTAACGGGGAAAGAACCCGGCCCTTAGGACTACTCAGCCTCGAGGTGTGTGTGTGTGTGTATGTGTGTGTGTGTGTGTGTGTGTGTGTGTGTGTGTGTGTGTGTGTGTGTGTGTGAACAAGCACCTACCAGGTTGTTATTGAGTCTGGTGATCTCCTTTGCGGCATCAAAGGGAACCTTATCCAGACGGTCTTTCTCCAGCTGAAGGACCCTCGTGCGCAGTTGACTGATGGTCATCTCGCGCAGCTGGTGAAGAATCAGGTGGAAATGTAATGAATCATTAGGCATAAGCCACAACTCATGAAGATAAACATAATTCATTGAATATTAATACGAAACTAGAAAATATTTGTTTGACCTTTACACATCCCCTAGTAAAGTCCTAGTCCCCTAGTATCCTAGTCCCCTAGTAGCACAAAGTGTCCCTCTTTTAGTGAGACCGCAACTGTTCTTTTCACTTTGTTAGAAAATAATGGTTCCGTTTACCCTCAGACAAGCCACATCATCGCTGTGGATTACCTTGAGCTCGTCGACGAGTCGATCTGAAGATGCGATGGAATTAAGTGACTCGAGGGAATTGAGGACCGTTTCTTGTTCAATGTGCAGGCACTCCAGGTCACTGCCTACCGTCCTGAGGGAAAATCAGCAAGAGATGAGAGAAAGTAGAGTGGTAATAATTAATCTTCTGTTTGTATAGGTAATATTTCTGATAATATTTCAGTAATAGCAGAAGCAACATTGAATTTTTAATTATTGTATAATGATAATAGTGTTCATATTAACAATAAGGATAATGTATAAAAAACAATAATGAGATTAAGCATAAACACCATAACAGGAGCAACAGGTGACGCAAGCCGGGAGGGCAGGAAGCCCTACCTGACGCCGATGTCGTCGAGTTTGATGGCCCTCTCTGAAAGCTGCTGCTGGAGCGTCTGGTACTTCTCCTTCAGCTCATGCAAGGTCCGTCGCGTCTGGCGGTGGCTACAACGCTCAAGATGTAACAAAATCGCCGCATCTTCGGGTTTGCTTCCAACCACTCTTCCGCCCCCGTCGTCTGCGTCGCCGTCAGGTGAAGGGCGGCCCTCGACCATGTCGGCGCCGTTCACCACCGTCTGGATGGCCTCCAAACTATCTGGCTCATGACCGCTCGTGCCTGAGTCATGGAACGTGTCTGGCGAAGACAATAGAATTACCGGAGTCATTAAAATGCTTAAAAACAGACGGACATGTCGTGGACGGTTTTCACAAGTGAAGAGTTTATTTATCGGATGAGATCAATCTCGTAGGGAATGACTGTGTTTGAGAAAAGGAATACATTTGGAACAAAATTAGGAATGCAAAATGGAACAAAACAAAATCTTTATACGGAAGTTTTATCACACTTAAGTTTAGGGAAGGTAATAAAACCCTCGTAGAAGAGCATCTTCTGTAGGGCTGAGAGGAAAAAATACTGAAATGCAATTATTTTTCACGAGAAGAACAGTTAAGTTGCAAAATGTGAAACAAGTGATTTTATATATACAAGCAAATGTAATCGAAACTATTTGCTCAAATACATTGCTCATCTTGTCTCATCTCAGTTTTATATCCAGATATGTGGGTGAGACCGTGGGAAAGTAATGAGCTCAACGCTCACCTGAAGACAGGGTGGGGGGAGGATGTACAAATTGATTACCTAAAGTTAACAAATAAGCAGACACACACACACACACACACACACACACACACACACACACACACACACACACACACACACACACACACACACACACACACACACACACACACACACACACACGCACACACACACACACACACACACACACACACACACACACACACACACACACACACACACACACACACACACACACACACACACACACACACACACACACACGCACACACACACACACACACACACAGGATAAACAGACCCTCCTGGCGGCTCTTACCCTCCTCCCAGACCTCTTCCTTGATGACTTGAAGGCTACGACTCTCCTTGTCTCGGTGAATGTACAGAAAGTCGAACTCCAGCTCCATGGCTGCTAGTGAGGGGAGCCTGGATGGATGTATGGAGATTATCTACCTCAGTGTCGAGAGAACAGCGGACTGGACACTGGGTGGATGAGACATCTTAACGTTCATGACTCCTTTGTTCCGGAGCGGATAAACAATGGACCACAAAATTTTCATGACTTCACCCTCACTATTCGAACATTTTTTATTTCCTCTGATGCTCTCAACCCGACTGTTCGAACACGTTTTGGCTTGATTGCTTCACTTTCAATATTCGAACATTTATAAGTTTGGTGCCTTCAATATCACTTTTGGTGCTATTTTTAGTTAGCATTCCCTTTTTAATACCTGTGAACAATTTCAGGTTCAATGCCTTCAACTTCACTGATTCATTATGTTTAGTCTTGCTCTCTTCATTCTCACGGTCCGATCACTCTTTCTTATATTAAATACTCGATAACTCACAGTTTTTCATAATAGACTGAGCAGTCACAGATCCCATAGCTTTATTTTACAACATGCAGATGAGTATATATTGCATTTAAGGGAATTGTGAATCATTTTGTGATTCACAAGGGCTTCGAGGGTCACCGAGGAAATCTATTGCTAAGACACTCGTTTTCTCCGAATCGTTTCATGCAAGCAATTCTTATGTATGGGCTAATCATCTTTCCATTTATTCTTTCACTTTCCTTAATTTTATAATTAGTTTATTGTTCTCGGACGCTCTGTAACACCTAGAGAAATTATGTGAATTTGTTTTTAATTTTGGATACACATTTTGAAATATTTAGTGTGTCTCCCTATTGATACAAGTAGGGTCATAGCTGAAGTTCTATACCTTGCGAGAATTATCATAATTTATGAATCACTAATTATTGAAATGAGTAAATGAAAAGAATTTATGCATTCATTTGCATTATCAGTTGACCATGAGGGTCAGTTACGTCTAGTTAACAATTTGTTTTGATGCATTAACAACAGGATGTCTGTCTCGGACTATTCGGATCCGTCTGAGTCAATAGGATTAACTGAAGTTATACTCAGCTGCACGTGACTCCATAATGACTGTACGAGGGCTTCTCCAGCCTTGAAATTCCAATATTTTTTCATTAATATCCAAATAATTAGTAAAAAATAGAATGAACAATATATGACTTTTATATATAATTCTACAAACTCCTGTTTACTCCTATATATGCTCCTGGATTTCCGTGTGACACTAATAGGGTGATTAAACTCCCCCCAGAACAACCACAGTTTCCTGCATCTAAGCATAAACCAGATTCCAGGAAGCAACTCCAGGTATCAGTAAAGCCACAAGGGGTGATGTCATATGGGCGTGGTTGCACCTGATCCGTAATAGTGTGTTAGTCTGATTTGCTGTCATATGCACCATAATGGTGATAAGGAAGGATAAAGAGGGAAATAGGAGCTGGAAGGAAGACTGTAACTGAGAAAGTGAGTAAGCGAGCAAATGACTGAGGGAGTGAATGAGTGAATGAGAGAGTAGGAGAGTAAGTAAGAGAGCGAGAGAGAAAATGTGTGTATAAGTAAGGGAGTGATGAAGGGGAAAAAAATAGAGATACGAGTTAAAACGATTAATTCTTCCCAGCATCGAGAACATTATAAACAAAAACATTTGCTCGGTTTCCCGTGTCTGCGGAACACGGGACCAAATGTGTTTGTGTGAGTGTGAGGGTGTGTGTGTGTGTGTGTGTGTGTGTGTGTAATTACCTAAGTGTAATTACCTAAGTGTAGCTACAGGATGAGAGCTATGCTCGTGGTGTCCCGTCTTCCCAACACTCTTTGTCATATAACGCTTTGAAACTACTGAGGGTCTTGGCCTCCACCACTTTCTCACCTAACTTGTTCCAACCGTCTACCACTCTGTTTTCGAAAGTGAATTTTCTTATATTTCTTCGGTGTGTGTGTGTGTGTGTGTGTGTGTGTGTGTGTGTGTGTGTGTGTGTGTGTGTGTGTGTGTGTGTGTGTGTGTGTGTGTGTGTGTGTGTGTGTGTGTGTGTGTGTGTGTGTGTGTGTGTGTGTGTGTGTGTGTGTTTTGAACACCGTAACATACTAAGAGTTCTTCCCTACATTTTATCGACTCATTTGCATTTCCAGCTTCCACTTATATCCTCTTGTCTTACTGTCTCTCAGCTTAAAAGGCGTGTGCTAGTGTGGAGAGAGTGGCACCACTGCCACCAGCAGCACGAGGAAGGGAGTAGGGAAGGCACCACTTGATAGGGAATTACAGCAACAGACGATGCGAAAAGAGAAAATTACCTTGCGTACAAGGAAGCAAAAGAGGACGAAGGTCGCCACTATACCCTGACTTAAAACATTAATTGTTGTTTTTTGTCTTTAGAATAAAATATTAATATTCTTATTCTGAATACGTTGTCACTTCCGCGCTGAAACACGCTTGTGAAGTTATTTTAGCGTTCATAGCATTTATCTGGAGATGAGGTAATATATAATAGTTTAATGTATGCATTTATTTGTTCAACTGAATGACTAAATGAAAATGTATATATATCTGGACATATATATGTGTGACAATGTCAGACCACGGAGGGAAAATGAAACAGGAATTTCCTTAAGTACTTTCGTATATTAATACATCTTCAGAAGGAGTCTAAAGATGTATTAATATACTCCTTCCACTTCACTATGCTCCATCCATACTCCACTCCTTCTGAAGATGTATTAATATACGAAATTATTTAAGGTAATTCCTGTTTCATTTTTCCTCTGTGGTCTGACATTGTCACATTTTTAATCACGTGTTTGTTTTCGTGATATACACACATATATATGTGTTTGTATGCGCTTGTCCACGTATATGAGTCTCTCCATATCTGACTATTTCTCAAATCTTGATGATTACTGGGGAAGACGAAGCCCATGAGGCGTGTCGAATGAACCCAAAGGACCTTCTGATAGCCTGCACACTCGACCGATAGCTCAGTCATCGAGCCGAACACAAAAACAGTGTGGCATGCAATAGAGAGATCCGTTGCCTCTTCACTTCACAATGGGAATGTCACATTAGTAAATACCCAAGACCTTCAAGCAGGGAAAGAGGTCTTTCAGGCACCAGGTTTGGACCATGAGCTGATGGACACGGTAGATGGAAATGCACAAATTTATCAATTTTCACTAATTGACAGATATTCTCTAATGAGTAGTCTTTCTCTACTTAATAAATACCTACTAGAGTAATTGGCAGAGTTTCATAAAATTATGAGATTTTAGCAAATATTTACTAATTGGTAGATATACAAGGCATACGAATGAAATCTTCATTACTTCGATTCACAATATGTTGGATTTACGAACACGAACAAGGGGACACAGTCGGAAACTTAGTACCCACGTGAGCCACAGAAAAATTAGAAAGAATTTGTTCAGTGTCAGAGTAGTAAACAGATGTAATGCATTAAGCAGTGATGTGGTGGAGGCTGACTCCATACACAGTTTCAAATATAGATTTGAGAGCCCGAAAGGCTCCAGAATCTGTAAATCAGTTGATTGACAGTCGAGAGGCAGGACCACAGAGTCAAACCTCAACCCCCACAAGCACAACTAGGTGAGTACAACTACGTGAGTACAAACTGTTTAGCACTGGTGGTACGCGAACAAGGAGACACAGGCGAATCTTAGTATTCAAATGAGCCACAGGGATGTTAGAAAAAACTTTTTCAGTATCAGAGTAGTTAACAGATTGAATGTATTAGGCAGAGAAGTGGTGGAGGCAGACTTCATACACAGTTTCATATGTAGATATGACAGAGCCTAGAAGGTTCAGGAATCTGTACACCAGTTGACTGACAGTTGCGAGACGGGACCAAAGAGCCAACGCTCTTTGCAAGCAAGCACAACTAGGTGAGTAAAACTTGGTGAGTACACACACGCAGCGTGTCATCTGAACTTCTCGTAGCTATCTAAGCCAAGTAGCCCAATACTCAGCAAACTACCTGGACAATTTTATATGAAAAAACCTAGTACAAAATAAGAAAAGAGAAATAATGCCTTAGCATAGTGTAGACGATTGGACTCATCATGAGAGTGACTGGAACGTTGTCAAGCCAGGGCGACACCGTCTCTTTCTTGAAAGCTATAACGCATATTTTATGCTTCATTTCTTTGCACGCGTCGTTTGGTTTGAACCTAAGCTACGTCAGATTCACGAAGCTGTCTTACTTTATATCTGCATTGTCAGCTCATCCTCATAAACACTGATCAAGTGCTCGTTAACCTAGAAGTCACCCTCCTGTTTAGGCTCACAGCTGATAGTATTCGCTGAATACTATCAGCTGTGTTCGACCAATACCTGTGTTCGATTCGTATCTCTCAAAATGCTTCAGCAATGCACAACAAAAGCAAATAATTGCCAACAGAACTAAATCTGTTAAACCTACCTAAGTCTTAACTATACATAAATAGTAATATATAATAATATTAAATTCTATATTATAAAATATTGTTTTCGTTAACACAATACAATAAATTGATAAATGAGTCTTCAGAAAAGGACAAAGCTTAGCAAAGCATAGAATGAGGCCAGGTTGGAGACGGTATCAGCTTGAATAAGCATAGCTTGATGAACTAGAGACGACTTAAGCTAGGACGAGCATAGCATGAGGATTGGTGAGCATTCTCACCTCCTTTTGACTTGTCTAATTATCCAAGGGGTAAATTGGTTCAGGGTCCAACTGGCTGTTGATCCAGGGTACAACAGGCACTAGGATCCTGGGCCAATTCATTTAGAGCAACACTAGAACTAGAATAGAGGGAACTGTGATACAAAGACGTGGTGAAGACTAAGAGAATAATCAGAATAAATAAACAGAGATATATTATTTTGACCGAGTAACAATGGCGCAACAGATGAAAGGTAGAAATTAAATACTCGGATGAGCCGTAGGGGGATATAAGCCACAATTCCTTCAGCAAAAGAGCCATTCAAGTAAAATATACACCAATTTCTCGGTGTAAATACACTGAGAATTTACTTTATTCCTGGACTATGTTCAGGACTAAAGTATACTTGCTGTTTGGTCATTAACATAGCCTCACGGCCTTATTAAACCTCGTGCTGGTGATAGACATGAAGCCCAACGTTAAACGAAGCTTAGGGAAAGTGAGTAAAGTACGGTTAAGAGAGGGATGGTATGGGCAGTTAAATTTCACGTGGAAGAGAATATATGATATAACAAAAGGAAGGTTGGGTTGTCCCATCACATAACACAGTTAAAGATGGGACCCGTGAGCTGCAGCTTGTTCATGAAGACTCATCTCAAACACACACACACACACACACACACACACACACACGAGTACACACAAACAAACACACACACACGGGACCAAAGAGCCAAAGCTCAACCCCCGCAAGCACAATTAGGTGAGTACACGCACATACACATACACACACACACACACACACACACACACACACACACACACACACACACACACACACACACACACACACACACACACACACACACACACACACATATACACACATATTGTGTATATATATACACAATTAGGTGAGTACAATTAGGTGAGTACACACACACACATAGTCCACCTGTCCCCCTACCCCTCAGACATGAATAACCCTGCTAGTAACTGTACTAATGATAGCCTTCTCGCTGCTCCCCCTGAGAAGCGCATCACTGGAGCGTGAACCGGAGACCTACGCCAGCATCGCCTCCGGCAGAACGCGTACAAGGTAACGAGGTAAACATCACGCATTACGCAGTCCTTCCTCGCTCAGTAGCGGGGAACAAATACAAAAAAAAATTCAGGGCTTTTGCAGAGTTTTAAGCAGCTTTTAAACTTATTTCACCGTTCTTCACTATTTACACTAATGTGCTTTACTCAATCATTAGAAAACGCTAAAGCATGTGAAAGCTTTATGCTTATTTTAATAACGTTTCAATCATAGGTGCAAGTTAATCTTTGATGCTCTCGTAAAAACATTATTTTATTCGACAAATCCGTCTGGGAGATCTTTTAAAAGCGGCCTTGCATCGACGATTTGAAAATATGTGGGAAGTTCTTGAAGAAAATTAATCAACAATAAACATGAATATTAAATGGTCAATTGTTGCTCTACACCGTGAAATGTTTTGTTCCAAATATATATACGTAAATGGAAACATACATGAAGACTCATGAACATGTAGGCACACAAACAGTTGTACATAAACTCAAACGAACTCACGTACATATTCACACACACAAACACACGTACATATACACACACACGAACACTCGTACATAGACACACACACGAAGACGTACACGCTTTCACTCACGCGCACACGTGCTTCACCCACAGCTACGCTCTCATTATATTATACACACACCTGCCCCGCTACACTACACACACACGCACCACTTCAATACCCCACACCTACCCCGGTACACTACCCACATATATACAACTGCAATCCCACATCTGATCCTCTAAACTACCCACACCTGCACCACTGTAATACGACAACAAAGTGTGTTTACTATGTGTGCCTGCAAGACTGAGCTAATAGCTCTTGGATCCCACCTTTCTAACCCTCGGTTACCTAACGTACTGACTACCAACCTATTTTTCTTCTGCCATGTCTACTACATATATTTTTATCATGTACCCTCCTATTTCTACTCACCTATTTGTGCTTGCAGGGATTGAGCTCTGGCTCTTTGGTCCCGCCTCTCAACTGTCAATCTACTGGTGTACAGGTTCCTGAGCCTACTAGGCTCTATCAAGTCTATACTTGAAACTGAGTATGGAATCAGCCTCCACCACGTCACTTACTAATGCATTCCATTTGTCAACCACTCTTACACTAAAAAAGTTCTTTTTAATATCTCTGTGTCCCCTAGTGCGTGTGCCATGTGTGTGTGTGTGTGTGTGTGTGTGTGTGTGTGTGTGTGTGTGTGTGTGTGTGTGTGTGTGTGTGAGTGTGTGTGTGTGTGTGTGTGTGTGTGTGTGTGTGTGTGTGTGTGTGTGTGTGTGTGAGTGTGTGTGTGTGTGTGTGAGTGTGTGTGTGTGTGTGTGTGTGTGTGTGTGTGTGTGTGTGTGTGTGTGTGTGTGTGTGAGTGTGTGTTTCCAGTTCAGGTAGACAAGATCCATTTTCATTATGACCAGAGCGTTATGCATTTTGTCACATCTCTGTATAATATACACATCACATCGTACAAAACAAATACTCTGAACAAAATAAATGATTGGATATTGGCTGCAATAATTACTAATTAAGTTAGACCTAGTTTTATGTGGCAGAATTTAGAATGATCTCCTTATTACATAATCGCTCCCAAAATTTGGTATCGACTGTCCTTTTGGAATAGTATTTCTACAATTAGACTCTATCGTATTTCTTCCATAATCACAGTTTTTTTATAATAATGGTGTTACTCACACACTCTCTCTCTCTCTCTCTCTCTCTCTCTCTCTCTCTCTCTCTCTCTCTCTCTCTCTCTCTCTCTCTCTCTCTCTCTCTCTCTCTCTCTCTCTCTCTCTCTCTCTCTCTCTCTCTCTCTCTCTCTCTCTCTCTCTCTCTCTCTCTCTCTCTCTCTCTCTCTCTCTCTCTCTCTCTCTCTCTCTCTCTCTCTCTCTCTTTCTCTCTCTCTCTCTCTCTCTCTCTCTCTCTCTCTCTCTCTCTCTCTCTCTCTCTCTCTCTCTCGCTCTCTCTCTCTCTCTCTCTAATCCTCCCATAAATTTTTCTAATAAATTTTATTGTACATGTTAAGATTTGCTTGTAATATCTGGAAGATGTTTTATGTTCAATAATGTGGGGTCTTAAAGTCCCTTCCTGTCTCTCTATATCTCACTAAGTTGCAAAGTAAAGTAATTATCAGGAGAAACGCTCAGTGTTGACTCAATTATCTTACTGACATTGAGCCATTTTTTTTTTTGTTTCTTTTGTTTTTAGATTTGGCTACTCAGAATGAAATGTCCATGTAGCACGGGCTATAGTAAGCCCGTAATAGAGGTAATATTCACCACTAGTTTTATGTTTCAGCCTCTGGGAACGTTAAAATAACGTTTACCACAACCTTTGTACTAACGGAATCAACACTTGAGTTTAACTCCTCCCGTTACTGAAATTTATGTCCCGTACATTGCGTATAAAATCTTGTAATTATTTAAGTGTGAGTCTGAGAAAACGCCCTTTAGAAGGGGGATAGTACACTATTTAACAACTTGGGTAACTTTGAGAAAAAGAACCTCTGCTCGAAATAATGGGGCGTTAAGGGATATTAACCTTAAGGGTTTTAGGAAGCTCATAAATGTACTGTAGACTGGGATTGCTGACTTTTTAATGCTTTAGTTGTTGATTCCCTTCCTTGTCTTTACCAATGTTTCTGACTTGATTTATTGAAATCTGAAGCAAAAGGCGCTAGAGGTTCTATATATTCAGTTGTTCGTAATTATTTGTGTCTGGAATAAAATTGTCTCACTGCACCATGCTCTTACCCCCCATGGTTTCTCACTCCTCTTTCTCTCACTCACCCATCCTCTTTCTCCCACCTTCAGACTCCTCCTTCTCTCACCCCATGCTCCTCTTCCTGTTACCACACCATCCTCTGTTCTCAGCCCCTACTTCCTCTTTCTCTCAACACATTCTCCCCCTTCTCTCAGCCCATCCTCCTATTTCTCTTACTCTACCTTCCTCTGTTCTCACTCAATACCTCCTCTTTCTCTCAACCCGTCGTCCTATTTCTCTCACTCCCACCCTCCTCTTGCTCTCACTCCACCATCCTTTTTCTCTCACAATATCTTCCTTTTTACCTCACCTCTACTCCAACCTTTCCCAGTTAACCAACCTTGTTTACCTCTGTTCGTCTTTCTCTCATAAACAATCACGCATGACACCACGTTCGTAATCACCAAGAAAAGCTTTACGATCGGCTAGCCATACTCCACACCCACGAACGATTTATCTTAAAATTAACCATAAACCACAGCAGACTTGTGAAACATGCAACAAGCCTACTTCGGTTGAGCTATTAAGAATTTACAGAGATTTTAACAGTCTTGGCTTACATGTATTTCCATTACAGCACAACGTTTATCTCGTCATTACCTGACTCTGCAGTTACCGTTACTCTTTACCTGCTTACTAACTCACTAATTACAGCTTATCACTCACGCACTCTTCTCATGGACGGTGAGTCACCATAATTTACACCAAAAAGCAGGAAAATAAAATGAGAGAGAGAGAAAGAGAGAGAGAGAGAGAGAGAGAGAGAGAGAGAGAGAGAGAGAGAGAGAGAGAGAGAGAGAGAGAGAGAGAGAGAGAGAGAGAGAGAGAGAGAGAGAGAGAGAGAGAGAGAGAGAGAGAGAGAGAGAGAGAGAGAGAGAGAGAGACAGACAGACAGACAGACTGACAGACAGACAGACAGACAGACAGACAGACAGACAGACAGACAGACAGACAGACAGACAGACAGACAGACAGACAGACAGACAGAGACAGAGAGTTAATATGAAACAAACTAATAATTAAAACAAATATCAAAATAAGAAACAAAATATTATAACATAAAGTAACAGCAATACATGAAACAATATCATAATTTGAAACAAATTATTCTACACTTAAACAATATCCGAAAATGAAACCTTATTTGAGCACGGAACTGCAGCAAACTATACAAATTCAATTTCGCTATTTGGTTTAAGAACAGCGAAAATAAATATTATGAAATACATTGTGGGGAAAGTGACAATTGGTCGTGGCTGTTAACCACACGTTTCTTCCCTGACACCAGGGTGAAGTCACTGTGACATCGAATTAAATTATACACATTGTTCTTCCAATGACTTTGAACACACTTAGAGTTTTGGAATCTTACAGGTTGCAATATGTTACTTAGATCTTTAAGTAGTATGTTACTTTACTTTCCAAGCAAATGTAATACTGATTTAACGAGAGTTTATCATGATGGAAGGCAGAGTAAATGTTGTGGGGTTAATTCAAGTTTTAAAGTTTACAATGGTACAGAAATAATATTGCAATTCTTCCCTTTGAACAAGTCCTTATGGATTTGTTACCTTTAGGCAATCTTATTGTAACAGTATAAATTGTTCCTTTAGTTCTAGCATTTGAACAACTAAATATTAAAAACAGTATTTTGAAAGTTGAGACGAAATTTGATTTAAGAAACTATCCATTTATTTAAGAAACAATCCATTGTGATATTTTCATTTAATTTTATTTATATATTATAGACTTCTTACAATCTTGTATAGCCACTAGTACGCATAGCGTTTCGGGCAGGTCCTTAATCCTAGTTTTCCCCGAATACGACCCCTCAAGTCATTTAACAACCAGGTACCCATTCACTGTTGAGTGAACAGAGGCTACAGTTAAGGATTGGCGCCCAGCCAATCCTCCCCAGCAAGGATAAGAACCCAGGCCAAAGCACTCGTGAAGCGCCAGGCGAGTGCTTTACCACTGCGCCACACCATATAAATTAATCACAGAATGAAACACGCTATTACATATTGAAAGAAACAATCACAAAACGTAACAAGTTAATAGAATACCAAAGAAACAATCAAATAAGTTGAGATTGTCCTAGTTGAGAGGCGGGACCAAAGAGCCAGAGCTCAACCCCAGCGAGCACAACTAGGTGAGTACAACTATGTGAGTAATGTTACACGGAATGATCATATAAAACAAATTTAAAGAATATAAGACTAACAGTCAAAATAAATAACAAAAATCATAACAACAAACTATCCATGAGCTAATTTATCCTCAGGAAGAAAGTTGAGAACAGAAAGATAAGAAAGTTTGGAAAAGTCAAAGTTTTCCAGCTCAAAAACTGGAACACACGTAATTTACTCATTAATCGCAGCTGAGAAAGCTATAGCGAAAAATTATAAAATAAGAGTCTTTCAACATAACATTTAATAGTTGAATAATTAGAAAAAAGTAGAGACGATATAATATTCTATCGAATAAAATACCTAAATAATCGTAATGATCCAATTAGCAAACAACCAAATAAAAAAATACGTTACTACTAGTAATTAAGAGAATGTTCAACAGTCCAAATTACCAATTTTGATCCCAAAAATTATCCATTCGATTATCGAATCAAATAATGAGTGAGTTGAGAAATAAATTGTCGATGAAGGAGGAGGCCATCACCTCCTTCCTCATCAAGTTATCGGTGAAGGCATCTCTGGACACCACACGGATGGTACGGATCAAGAATCCTACGGGACGAGATAGGTTGGAAGAGAGATTGTGTGGATTGTCTATGTGGGTACTCATCTAATTATATTCATTTAATTGTGCGAAGCCGGACCTAACGTTGACTGCTCTTATGTAGAGAGCAGTCTTTTCAGCTGTCGGTCATGTAATTGAATAAAATCTGATACACTTGATTTCTATCTGTGAGTGTGAGAGAGAGAGAGATAGAAAGAGAGAGTGTGTGTGTGTGTCTGTCTCTCATCTACCTAATGTGCTGGGAATATTATACATAATAACCTGCCATGGACGTTCCACACACACACACACACCCCTACGGATGTCTGTGTGAGTGTGGAACGTGAGAATTTATTTCACGGGATCTGGTTAAAAAGTGAGAATATTTTCACTGTGAGTGACAAAGCTATAATTAGAGAATTCAGCCACTAAGAGGATATATTTTCTTTAGTTAGGTTCTTATTATTGTAGAAGTTGAAATTCCAACTGCAGTAACCTGATCAACCGAGCTGTGATTCATACGTCAAACTGTGAGCAGCGGCGTCTGACAGCCAGGTTGACCAAACTAGGCCTCAGACCAAGAGGCCTGGTCAGAGGCCGGGCTGTAACAACATTGAATTCTTCAATCAAAACTAGGCAGACAAGGTAGATAGATCCTTTACAAATTTGATTTATCATTTAACAATAATGTATATTATGACTATTATTGACACTATGAATATATCATTATAACTAATAATTTTCAATATTAATGGGAAAATCCACTAGGGCTATGAGGTGGCGAGAACCTACGACCTTGGCATTATTACGGTTGGCAATGGCATTGCCAGCCATTGCCTTAATAGTGATTAAGCCGTTCATTATAAGTGATAATGAATTATTACTATTATTAATGGTTTCACGATTATTATTATTATTACAAAGATTATTTCTCATTAGCTTGCACAAGTTGCGCTGCAGACATTTACTACTAATATCACCATCACTTTATTCATGAGATAATTTCCAAGAACTTCCAAGAATTCCCAAGTATATCATTTTTGTCATTAAGATAATTCCCAAGACTATCCTGTTCCCAATAATTAAGGCATCAACGATGGGTTTCCCTGGAGTTATCCTGCTGAAGACACTACAGCAGGTAAACCAAACCACTCAGCACTCAAGGCTCCTTTTATTGCCAAATAGTTATTATTGTATTCAAATTATAACACTGCCATCCAAGGTTTCTCCACTGACAGTTTCCTACATTATTTTCAGTATAGCATAAAAAAGGTTACAACCTCTATTCTGCTTGACTCTTCGTTTGTTTTCTATTTTAATACGAATATTGGTTTAGGTAAAAAAGACATATAATGTATAAATTTTTTTACAAGACCTTAATTTGTCTAAGAACTGAAGGCATAATTTTCGATCCTTGTCACTTATTTCACATATGTTGCACACTCATAAAGTGATTAAGTCCACACTATAAGCATATGCCAGTGACAGCTTAAGGAATGAGAAAATCGGTACACACGTCCATACACCACGGAAGGCAAAGACACACTGAGTCCCACCTGAGAGTCACCACCCAACCGAAACGTTTGAGACTGACTGAGATACCAACTATGAAAAAGATCGCAATTTTTATAGCTTTATAAATGGTATTTTTTTCTTTTCATGCTTTGCTGAAGGTGAGGTGAATTTACAACATTAGTTATAAAACACGTTTCGGGGCATTATAATTCTCCGTGTCTTTATTTACACGCAATCTCATTAGAGAGAAGCACTCGCACCTGACAACAGGGAAACGTTTCCTGTTTTATAGAAAATAATAATTTCTGTTTAAGCCAGAAAAGGGATCGAAAGAAATTTTCCTTCGTGTTAGGTAAGTGAGATGGCGAGGGAGTCTCTTGTGTGAATCTTAGTCAATAACGATCCCTTCCCCTGTTGTTATTTACATGATATAATTTTATTTTGTTGCGACTTGATAAGATTTCAGGACGGGCCGAAACATCATTACTATATTATTTTCTTGTGCACTATCTCCGCTCCTGGCGGGTCCCTCTTTTCCTGAAGACCGACCATCCTTCTTGAAGCTACGTCTTCACCCGTCTGCATCTCCCATTCCATACACTCGCACTTAACTAGTGCTACGAGCTTGAATTTACAAACCAAAATATGCTTCGATCCGCACGGAGCAGCAGCCTCCAGAACTGAGCATTTCCGCTTGGTCACCCGCCAGGACCACCAACCCCAGAAGGCAGGAAGTAATGACGTCACACAATGCAACCACCAGTTGCTCCTCCACTATCCCATCCCCATCCCACTCCTTATATTCCCCCCCCTTCCTCTTCCTGCTACTTATTTTCAGCCCCTTTCTTTCCTCTTCATACCCCTACCCCTCTCCTCCCCTTTCGCGGCCAATTATCAACAGAGGACAACAAACGCAATACTTGGAGTAAATTTGGAGTTCTAATCTCGCACAGATGTGCATATACAGCAAAGTTGATCAAAGTTAAACTGCACATGGAATTTCATACTGCAAAAGGAAGGTGTCTATAGCTTATGCAGACGCTGTCACAAAGTCTGTTGTTTACAAATCCGACATTTCCTTTAGCCTCCCTCCCAAGCCACTGGTGACTAGGAGGGGTCGCGAGGCGTGACACACAGTACAGTCAAGATGTCAGCAACCTTGGACTACACACAGTGAGCGAGGGAGTGAGCCACCAACTGGGATTTCTTGGAATCTGGAATTCGCTACACTACCAGGATGTGACTCACGGGTGTCATGATTCTTTTCTCATTATGGATTCAGTTAACTTTGTGTAGACCTTATTCTCCTTTCCAGCGCCTTATCACAGCACAAAAGGTTCCGAAGACTTTTTTTTTTGCCCTAGAACCATTCATATAATTGCATATAAATATAAAAGAAGCGGAAGAATTTATGCCTGATCGCTATCGTGTTCCTCAGTATGTCATCAGAGGCTTACTGTGAAATATTAAATAAAGAAGATTCATGTATATTGGGTTATCCAACTCCAATATATGAATTTGGATAGCATAAGAATGGCATTTAGAAACCAATATAACGAATCATTCTGCACATTTTCCAACTTAAGTGAGACTAATCTTAGATTTTGCAGTTTGTGCATAAATCCAAAATCTTCTAATGCTTAAAAATACATTTGAAAAATACATAATTTTTTTTTTTTTTACCATGAGTCTTATTACAGATAAAAGAGACAAGTTGCGAGAAAAAGCTCAAAGAGTTGAACCCGACATCAATGATAACGAAGACATAGTCAGAACATAAAAGATTCTAAGTGCTACAAACAAAGTCGACAAACAAGGTATTTCAACCGACAGAAAACAGAACGAGATGACAAGGGTAGACATTAAAAAAATAAAAGACGCCTGAGTGGGGTAAAGAAGTTTTACATTAATGCATGAAAGGTAAATAAGTTACATGAACTAGAAGTGAAAATTGTGAAGACAATCTCCCTCCACAATTCAACAAGAAGAGGTGACAAAGCATTAAAAAAAGAGTAGTTTCACCTTACTACTGATAGAAAGAAGGCGGGGCCCCTGAGCTACATCTCTCTCTCCACGCAATATGAAGGAGCATTAATGAATATGTATACCATTGGCGTGGCTCTATACTTGATGTACGCGACCCCTCTGTGAGTCATGTTAAGTAGTGTTAGATCTGGCCAGTAACCGGATTAGTGACCGAGTGTGTAAATCGTGTAAATCCTCACCATTAATTAGGAGACCCTCCTGATAATACATAAACGGGCTCTCTCCCTCCGACTATAACCTATTTCTTTTCCGTGATATGTAAGGGATTTGGAGAATCTTCCTATGGATGCTCGAAACGATGTACCTACTTTGTGACACCTGTAATATAAACCTTTATATACCATATATACCATATAAATAAAATATTCTTAATATTATCATTATTATTATTATTATTATTATTATTATTATTATTATTATTATTATTATTATTATTATTATTATTATCATCATCATCATTAGTATTATTATTGGCGGAAGATCACAAGATGAAAACAAAATATAATTTGAGATTTAAACATTCTTAACTCGTAGCTAAAAGAATCTTGGGCTTCATTGCCTGAGCCTTTTATGTGCCTCTGTAGCCTGCTTCACTACAGCCCATAGGATGGGCATTGGGTGCATAATAAGTGAACTAACTTAAACTTTGCTTTACACGAAGGTAAAACTCTTTAGTTGTTACATTTGAACATTAGAATGACCTTATGTTTATATCAGGAAGATTGCGTTGGCCAAATGACTTAATATAGGTTCCTGGCAATACAGCCCAACAACAAGGGAGGTAAATATTAAACGCAAATAACGAACGAATTAATCGAATTATTAATTAAAACGCAGTAATTGCATTGTTCCTGCCATAGAGTGGGAGCTTCCAGACACCGAAATTAAACCTCAATCACCCTTCCTAGGGTACTAAGTATTATTCGTTAATTTAAATTGGTTGCAATCCTCAGTCAAGCAAAATATATGGATCTTACCTGTCTACATCTGTCCGAAGCATATTCAAAGGTTCTATAATACAGTACCACACATAAGAAGCCTGAAAGTGGTAAACGACGCCGGAGAACGGGAATTTGACCATCATTCCGCTCAGCAACCCGTGACACCACTAGCGTGTTCCGCTCCTTGCAACAAAATTTAGCAGTATCTGAGTGACTGCAGCAACCCCAACAACCTCTTCTGACTCACATACGAGGGTACCGGTTTCGATTCCAGGGCTAAAACAGAGAGGGTTTGCCTTTTGCCTATTGCCTCTGTGCACCTGACAGTAAATTGGTGCCCAGGAGTTAAGCAGCTGTTGTGGGCTGCACATTAGAGAAGGTCAGTAGTTAACGTAGAGGGGACCTCGATAATCCTATGTGCAGGTTTCCTGTTCTATCTCTCCTCTTACCTAATACGTCGCAATTTATAACGGCATCAACCAATCCGTTAAAAATGCCTCGTGTTCATAACAATTGAAGCACCATAATATAAATAATAATAATAATAAATAAATAAATGTTTATTTAGGTAAGGTACATACATACAAGAGATACATACATACATATCGACGTTTCCTATGCATTGGCCTTGATAGATTAAGGGTGTTGCTTGGGTTTGAATGTTTCTAGATAGGCAAAACAGCACATCTTTCTTTATTACCCTGCTTGCAACAAAATATTTCTCTCCTCAAAATAGAAGACGTGCTAATCTCAAAAGTCTCAATATTTTGCATAGTATACGTTGAAATTTCATTTTCTTTATTACGAAAAAATAGATTTCAAAGAAAACGAAACCCTGGACGTTAGACTATACACTTCTTTAAAACTGAAACTATTCGCATCTCCTCTTTACAATACTACTCAGTAAAACAAACTAAAATATTTTTACATTAGATTAAAAGAAAACGTAACAAAACTTTAACTACTGTCATGGTTAAGCTCATAACAGTGGGTATTCTGCCCCCATTTAAGCAAAAATAGAACATCCCAAGGACACCAGATTCTGAACAAATACCCCTCACCAGACTCTCTACGACAAGCTCAAGATCCACACTCATGTTTGGTGGACAAAGGAAAAAGTTACCAAACCAGAAGCTAAAATCATGCTCGTCCGGTCTACTTACCATTGAATTCCTTGGGCAGGTTGTTCTGGACAGCGGAGAGGACTTCAATCTGCGTCTCCAGCGAGGTCAACATGCAGTCTAGGTTGGCCACCTGCTCGTACAGAGACTTGATGCTCTCAGGACGGCTGTCAACACGAAAAACATCAAGATGTTAAAAAATAATCCATAAACAACATGTTCAACAACTTCATACTTAGAATTATTACCCACTTTACTGAGAAAAAGATACAATGCTGACCGGAAATTTGAGGGTAAATTTATGTGGGAAAATAAGCACACATTTATTTAGCAATAATGGGACACATTTAAAATTAATATTAAGGATTTCAGTCTCATTATATAAGTGGGCTCTTTCGTGTTTCCCGAATATCCCGTTTTTTATGTAAGTGATTATGTTTACAAACAGGATCAGAGCTCAGCAGCAGTCAACAGCAACGATCTCTATGAATTCTATATAAGAGACGGAGACGATAACATCTATTGTTTCTGTAGCATAGATTTGTGAACAGAATGTGATCTCATTTTAAATTTGTTGTTTTAATTTAAGTCTTAATGCATCTGAAATTGTTTATTATACGACCAAGATAAAAGATAATTTGGAATATATATAACAACCTAAAAAAAAATTTCCTCCCAGGAACAATTTATATAACAAATCGCTCATGAACTGTCTGTTGCGATTACTTGTTAATATTATGTTTAGTTTTGGTTCGCCACTGGTTTTTTTAGCATTACTGGTTGGGCAACGTTTTTGTGACTAAAAACAAATACCATATATATAAATGTGTGAGTGCGAGAGGGCCATAACACGCATTGCTATAGAAGTAAACACCAGCATATCACCCAACGCTATAGAGAGAAACACCAACATACCACCACATGATATAGAGAAAAACGCCCATCATACCACTCCATGATATAGAAAGAAACATCAACATACCACCTCATGATATAGAGAGAAACACCAACATACCACCCTATGATATAGCAAGAAACACCAACATACCACCCCATGATATAGAGAGAAACACCAACATACCACCCCATGATATAGAGAGAAACACCAACATACCACCCCATGATATAGAGAGAAACCCCAACATACCACCCCATGATATAGAGAGAAACACCAACATACCACCACACGATATAGAGAGAAACACCAACATACCACCACATGATATAGAGAGAAACACCAACATACGACACAGTTTTGTAGCTTTGAAACAGTCTTCCGCTCGTCAAGTTCTCGATAGCGTTTCACGGCGTTAGCCCGGAGAAAGACCTTTATTTCCCCGGCATGGTTAACCTACATAACTCAAGGGGAAACGGTGAAGGCACACCGCTTCAGTTCACATCATAAGCACTTGTGCTGAGCCCCACATCCTCCCACACTAGTCCCGGCACACGCGCGCCAGTTGGTAAAATTACGCATATGATGATCGAAAAGCAGTTAATTGGGCTTGTTCTATGGAAACTATCTATTTTAATCAAGATTCCAAGGTGGGGCGGTGCAGGGCGGAGGAGTGAGGGCAGGGAAGGGTAGGTGTGTAGGTGTTGGTGGATGTGTGCAGGTGGGCTAGAGGGAGGTGCGGGTGTGTAGGTGGGCTAGGGGAGGTGCTTCAAGGTTTAACACGTGTGTCAAGATAAATTCCCGTCAAGATGGTCACCGTAACACCGTCATGAACAGGTAAGTCAAGATAACTGCAGCAAATTAATAGTGACACTGAAGGTGTGTTCTTGTGGTCACCAATATAACCTCATGACACAGGTATGGTCCCATGATATAACCTCATGACACAGGTATGGTCCCATGATATAACCTCATGACACAGGTATGTTGCAATGAAATAACAAGAGTCGTTTAGTATGTTCTGTAAACTGTAACTTCTTGAAGAAACATATTCATATACCCCAAAGAGCCCAGGTGTATTTATTTATTAAAATAGTGACTAAACTCCTAATATGATCTAACTACAACAATTATTGTGTTATATTTTATGCCATAACTGCATTGAATAATGTTATCATAGAAAAAAAACGAATATATCCTAAATCATTACCAAAATGTCTGGGAAATATTTTTGATTCAATATAAACGCTAGATCTCAACTCCAATAGACACAACTAATCCTATTTCAATGTGCAAATGTTTCATTAAAATCCACTTATATAATGAATATTTTTTAATAAATGCCATGGATTGCAGAAACGTAAAAAAATCAATCCATGGAAAACCTTAAAGCATTTGAATCTTTAAGTAAATCTTTGAATTCATTTAAATCCTAGAACCACCTGAATGTTTAATCATTTGTATTATTGATGCCTGCCACATTTACTTAATTTGTAAAGAACATAACAAAATCGATATATGATTATTGTCGTTGATGATGTAATTGCTGGAAGAATGTTGTGCCTGATAATGGTAACGAAACGTCATTGGCAATTCCATTGTTTCAATTAATGGTGCAAGACGTTGTTTATCTTATTAATTTGTTTAAATATCAAATTTTAATCACATTAGCATTGCGTAAAGAAATTTGCAAGTACGTAAAGAAGATTTGCACATAGCCTCTTCTTAGAAGACACAAGCGAATAAACAAATTAGGAATATTTATATACTCAGACATGAGTAAGAACATTCGCATTTTTACAACACAATTGTGTCCAGTTCGTTGACACAGAAAGACAGTTTACAAGACAATGGGCAAAATATTTTTTTCGCAGCGTAAGAATGCCAACATTTTTGAGCTGTCCTCAAAAACTGATCAGCGCCATTATCTCACAAAAGATGACCTTAGTAGTGAAAAGCTTCCTAGCAAGATATCTTGGTGTTCGCACAATATATGTAATCGTCAGAATAAGCTTCAGAGTGTAGATAACGAGACTGGAAGACGACATGTGATGAGTGACCCGATGAGTCTCCGCCATCTTCAACACGTCGGCGCGTTCCACCGCCTCCCCCACACACAGCTACCAACCCTCTGGCGGAAATAAGTGGACGCAAGGAATGGCAAACAAAAAAGAGAGTAATTGTTGCTAATAAACTTAGATGAAGAAGCGTCCGGCGTGCTATAATTAACTAACTAACACCAAGTTATTGCTGTACGATGTAAAAGGAAGCATGGTTACATAACTTCAACAGATTACATAAGTTGTCAAACAAATGGTTCCAAGAGATAATGCCTAATAAATGCAATGTTATTAGAACGGATAAGGGAGAAAAAGGGACCAGATGGACAGAATAATGAGAGGGTGACTAAAAGAAATAACAGCGTTGTATGATCACCACACCGTAAGTAGAATGAATCAGAGAAAAAGGTAGTTGAAGTCCACTCGACACATTATTTTCAAAGTAAGAATGATAAAGCAGAATGGGTCCGAGAATCATCCTAAAGATAACCGGAAGGCAAAGACGCAGAGCCAAGGAATTGGTTTTCCAATGGTTTCATACTTAACTAGGTAAGCACTAGTTAGAGAAAGGTGCCTCAATTTCTCACCACAATGGAGTCACTACACTCTTGTCATTCAAGAAAATGCCCCAATTCCTCGCCATACAGGAGGAGCAACAACAGTCTGGTGGCTCAAGAAGTTGCCATACTTGTTCCTCGTCATACTGGAGAAGTTCCCCCACAGTCTGGTGACTGACATGGACAGAGGCCTCTGTCTCTGCTTGACTGGGGACCGGACCATTCCGCCAGATGACGGGAAGAAGTGCAACTGTACCCGCGGTGGACGGGACGATGTGGAACTGTACCCGCGGTGGACGGGACGATGTGGAACTGTACCCGCGGTAGACGGGACGATGTGGAACTGTTCCCGAGGTGGACGGGACGATGTGGAACTGTACCCCGCGGTGGACGGGACGATGTGGAACTGTACCCGCGGTGGACGGGACGATGTGGAACTGTTCCCGCGGTGAACGGGACGATGTGGAACTGTACCCCGCGGTGGACGGGACGATGTGGAACTGTTCCCGCGGTGGACGGGACGATGTGGAACTGTACCCCGCGGTGGACGGGACGATGTGGAACTGTTCCCGCGGTGAACGCGTTGTGATAATATCCCGAAATACTATTTTTATCATTACTACGAAACTGTTTTTTCATATAATTATAAAAGCTATTATTATTATTATTATTATTTCATTGTGGTTGTTATTTTATTCATGAAATTAACAATAATTAATAATAATTAATAATAATAATAATAATAATAATAATAATAATAATAATAATAATAATAATAATGATAATAATAATAATAATAATAATAATAATAATAATAATAATAAATTATTAGTAGTAACAGTAGTAAAATTCTAATAGCTTTTATCCCATATATTAACCTATATTGTTGTCCAAGTGCATCTGTTCTCCAACATATATTACTCAACACAACAAGGTGCAGAACCATGAAAATGAAAATATTAACACAAAGAGTGAGAGAAAATAACTAGCAAAACAGAACAAAACAGAGAAATTAGAAAGTAAGCAAACAGATCATATTTACCCAGATTATCTGTACTCACATAATTATGTTTGCGGGAGTTGAGCTTCAACTCTTTTGTCCTGCCTCTCAATCGTCAATCAACTGGTGTACAGGTTCCTGAGCTTACTGGGCTCTATCATATCTACATTTGAAACTGTGTATGGAGTCAGCCTCCACCACATCACTGCCTAATGCATTCCACATGATAACTACTTTGACACTGAAAAAGTTCTTTCTAACGTCCCTGTGGCTCATGTGGGTACTTAGTTTCCACCTGTGTCCCTTTGTTCACGTACCACCAGTGTTGAATAGTTTATCCTTGTCTACCCGGTCGATTCCCCTGAGGATTTTGTAGGTAAAGATCATGTCTCCCCTTACCTCCCTCTTGTGTGTGTGTGTGTGTGCGCGCGCGCGTGTGTGATCCCCACACTCATAATTTCAGTGGAGATTTCAAAACTTACTTATTATTATTTTTATTTTTTATTTATTTTATTTTTATTTATTTATTATTATTTAAACTTATCATTATTTAATATTTCGCAAAAGACAAATTTTACCCTCAAAACATGCACACAAGTCCAAATAAAAGCTGAAGGAGAAGCCAAATGCATATCACTCCTGGCCAAAAATAATTATCTAAATTAACCTAATTATCGTGATAAAGTAAAGATAAATTCTACAGGTGTAATTGAGTTACACCTCAGTTGCACCTCTATTCTACCATACCTTCCTGGTGGGGACCACTGGGACAGGTGACTGTGGCTACCCTGAGCTTGCTCTGCTCGTTCATCAACAACCGACTGATATTGATCGTGTGGTGAGTCAATCAAGTGCTATTGATCGAGCATAGTTGACTCATCAGACCCGTTGTGGTACTGGCATGAAATGACACACTGCACCCAGTTAGCAGCAACACTGGGTTAACCAATCCAGTGAGAAACACAGGGTTAACCAACCCAGTGAGAAATTATTAAATGTTCAACGAAAGGACCAACTAAATAAGCACAAGTCTTGTATCATTCTATTTTTGTGTAACTTAAATTTTAATGCAATTTCATCATCAGCGATTTTGTATTGAGTGTAACACTGAAGGACGGATGTAATAAGACAGGATAAATCGACGGGTGTAATGTTAAAGACAGGATAAACGGACGGGTGTAATGTGTAAGACAGGATAAATGGGCGGGGTAATATGTTCCACACGATGAACGAACGGATGTAATGTGTTAGATATGTGAATGGACAGGTTTAATGCGCAGGAATCGGTAACTTGACGAGTGTAACGCGCAGGAAACGGCGAATGGACGGGTGTATTGTGTTATATGAGGTTAATGAACGGACTCAATGTGTAATGTATTTAATCTCCTCCTCCTGCTGCTCCTCTTCCGTCTCCAGTCTCCAGCAATTAATGTGGCAAATGAGGCGATGGTAATAGACACGACAAATAATATAATATATCTACCACTGGGGTTTGTGTCTCTTGCTTCACCAAGTCAGCCCAGTACCGCTTCTCAGCCCTGCCACACCTCAGGCAAAAAGAATTCTATATTGTTTTAACCTCTCTTCGTCTTCCTTTCTAGTTAGGACTTCGCACCGAATGTGATTTCATTTCGTGTAACTCAACTCGAAGCATTAATTCACTTACTTGGTTGTTATGAAGGGGCAAAAATGTGATATTTTAAGATGCCGTTCGAGAGAATAACACAATGGAGTTCCGTCGATCCACTCCTGCGCCTCCCGGTGTGACGCGAGAAGCAGCTGTTTCCGTTGACAGTGAGATAATCTTCAGGTCTGGAGAGAAGTGTCGTGTCTAGGCTACGCACACCCTATTACCAACACAGTGTCAGGTGTTTCCGTGTCTACTCGGAGTGCCAGTCGGAGGTAAGGAAGTAAAAGGCAGTACTCTCATGATGCTGAGGAGTCACTAAAGTGTATTTTAGTCAGCAATTCTCCCATCACAATTATAAACCTATACTCCTTCAGTGCTAAAATGTTCCGTGGTGTTTTATACAAGCTTTATCATCATTCCAGTTATTTGAGCTTGTTACATAGTTACTGTCTCAGTCAGCTATGTCAGTTTGTTCATAATATAATGTCACTGTGTTTCAAATACAGAATCCGTCATAATCGCAGTTCTCTATACCTTTCCACAAGCTATTAATCCCTGGCTTGATAGTAAATGTGTTTAATCATGGGCCCGGAGCACCACAAATACACACACACAACACACACACATACACGAAGCTCTCCATGTACCAAACACACCCGGCACACACCACGTCCTTCCTAACACACCTGACGCGAAACACTGACTGAATAGAAGTCACGAACCTCTCCACGCCTCGTCCTCTCCCCACACCCCCCTTCCACCTTTCCTCACCAACCTCATCTCTCTCCACCCTTTCCCCCTCATCTCTCTTTCCATCGAGCCCCTCACCCTCTCCCCCTCCTCATCTACCACCACCCTGTCCACCATTATCTACCCTTACATATCTACCATCCCTTAGTCCACTTGGAGGATCAAAGTGAAACAGGACCAAAATGTACACTTAAAATTTTTTGCTATAAATATTATGCAGTTATTGCAACTTCAATGCATTTGACGTCATGTGAAAATCAGACTTGTACATCTGCTATTTAGTGTTATGTTCCAGACAACTTAGTGAAGTACCAGAGTGAAAGACGGAGGAGTGAGTCAAAGTGAAACAGAAAGTGCGAGATTATGTTATACAGGAAGTGTGAGAGTGAAACAGAAAGTATGAGAGAGTGAAACAGAAAGTGTCAAAGAGCGAAACAGGAAATGTGAAACTGTTAAACAGGGAATGTGAGAGAATGAGACAATAAGTGGAAGTGAGACAGTTCGGAGTGCCAGAGTGAAGGATATGCGATAGTTTCACCTTGTGAGAAACGTTAAGTGAATCAGGGCGGAGTTCTTCAACACGGTGACTGAAGCGTCGCTATGCCTTGTCTCTCCTCTATTGCGTCTGCTTTCGCTGGTGTATGGTACATACCTTCCAGACACGGTACCTACAGTACCCTCTGAGACACGGTACGTGGTGTAACCCCTGAGCAATCGGTGCGTGGAGTACCTTCCGCGACTCGGTACTCCAGATATCCACTCAGGAAGTGATCATTAGCCTTTAATGACTTATTACCTGAGAAACATGCGTTCGTAGATGGATCTGAGAAACGAGAGTGTGAGAGCGAGCCGTGGCGGAGGGGGTTCTTATGTTATAAATGGTCCACTGGTCTTCTGTGGTACGTGTCTTCTGGCGGACCACAAGTTCTGGTCTCCTACGTTAAGTGTCTTGTGGCTGACCACAAGTTCTGGTCTCCTACGTTAAGTGTCTTGTGGCTGACCACAAGTTCTGGTCTCCTACGTTAAGTGTCTTGTGGCTGACCACAGGTTCTGGTCTCCTACGTTAAGTGTCTTGTGGCTGACCACAAGTTCTGGTCTCCTACGTTAAGTGTCTTGTGGCTGACCACAGGTTCTGGTCTCCTACGTTAAGTGTCTTGTGGCTGACCACAAGTTCTGGTCTCCTACGTTAAGTGTCTTGTGGCTGACCACAGGTTCTGGTCTCCTACGTTAAGTGTCTTGTGGCTGACCACAGGTTCTGGTCTCCTACGTTAAGTGTCTTGTGGCTGACCACAGGTTCTGGTCTCCTATGTTAAGTGTCTTGTGGCTGACCACAGGTTCTGGTCTCCTACGTTAAGTGTCTTGTGGCTGACCACAGGTTCTGGTCTCCTACGTTAAGTGTCTTGTGGCTGACCACAGGTTCTGGTCTCCTCCGTTAAGTGTCTTGTGGCTGACCACAGGTTCTGGTCTCCTACGTTAAGTGTCTTGTGGCTGACCACAGGTTCTGGTCTCCTACGTAACGTATCTTGAGGCTGTAAGTAGGTTACTTGTGAAAATTGAATGGGTAGCAGCCCGTAATGAGGACCTGATCTTCCTGCTTCTCATTCACTGGCGTGTATATACACGTGCGGGGAAACCTACCTTGATGTACTTCCCTAGATTCTAAGACGTTCCTTCGTAACTACTGATCAAGTAATGAATTAACTCTTATACCTCATGTTTCCATTTGTTTGACACAGCTACTGAAGAAGTTCTTCTTAACATCTCTCAGACTCGTTTGTCTCTCTAGTTTTTATCCACGGTATCAAGTTCTATCGTTTCTCATGAGGCATATTTTATGTCAATTTTCCTTACTGTCTTGTTCGTTGTCATCATTTGTCTCTCGTCGTTCTCTCCTCCAACGAGGTGAGGTTGAGCTTTCTAAATCATTATCTGAGAAGCTTCTGCAAGGTTCATGCAATTTTCTAATTTAATTTTTATATTTTTACAGATAAGCATTTCATTCCGGAGCAATTTATTCTTCAATGAGTCTGACGTAACACAGAACTTTGTTCTGAAAGTCCTTTAGTTAAAGTTTCTAAAAGCTATATATAGCTATATATAACTGTTTATTACTAGATATCTACTATATACTACTCACACACACACACACACACAGGTGTTTGTACTAGTCTGGTTTGCCACCAGACTAGTACCCGAGCTGAGAGGTATGAGCTACGAGGAGAGACTACGGGAATTAAACCTCACTTCGTTGGAAGACAGAAGAGTTAGGGGGGACATGATCACCACATTCAAGATTCTCTAGGGAATCGACAGGGTTGATTAGACAGGCTATTTAACACAAGGGGCACACACACAAAGGGACACAGATGGAAACTGAGTGCCCAAATGAGCCACAGAAATATTAGAAAGAACTTTTTTAGTGTCAGAGTGGTTGACAAATGGATTGCATTAGGAAGTAATGTGGTGGAGGCTGACTCCATACACAGTTTCAAGTGTAGATATGATAGAGCCTAATAGGCTCAGGAACCTATACACCTGTTGATGGACAGTTGAGAGGCGGGACCAAAGAGCCAGAGCTCAACCCCCGCAAGCACAACTAGGTGAGTACAACTAGGTGAGTACACATACACACACACACACATACACACACATACACACACACACACACACACACACACACACACACACACACACACACACACACACACACACACACACACACACACACACACACACACACACATTCACAAGACTGCCAACTTCTTGTAAAGCAATTCATCTGCCGAAACACATCCGCTATTAAACCTAAGGTATACAAAAAATAATCAACCACAACACGGACGAACAATCTTTTTGTGTCAAAGATTCCTGTCTGCAGGTCTGGCCTGAGAGCCGTTTACAGCTTAAACTATTAGGAATTCCGTTTATTCGTTCACCTTGAGATGCTAGAGATGTTCAGCAGCCTCGACCATCGCAGAAGATACCGGATGATCATGTACTTTTCCCCGGTAGCCTCGTCTGCCTATTGTCCAAACCTCAGTATTCACTTATTGAAGAACGTAAGGGGTATTGGGGAACTTTACAGCGAGTAAAATAACATAAAAACAGGGGGTTATTTCCGATTTACTCTGTCTCTGTCTCTCTCTCTCTCTCTCTCTCTCTCTCTCTCTCTCTCTCTCTCTCTCTCTCTCTCTCTCTCTCTCTCTCTCTCTCTCTCTCTCTCTCTCTCTCTCTCTCTCTCTCTCTCTGGTTGAAGAGACAGTTCGCTAGTCATAGCGTGCTGTTACCGCCGCCTCGCTACACTTTCCTCCGCGGTAGGGAGCGCGCCGGGTCCCACGACGGGCTGGATGCCCACCATACACAGCCTCGTATCGTGTCGAAAATGTGTAGACTGTGACCTGATTTTCCTGGTTAGTTACTACTCAGTTGGGGAATAGTTGCTTAGTAATTACGAATATCACTGGGAATATATATAAATAAAGAGTTTTCGGTTGCATATTGGCTTGGGGACCAAGCCAATAATATGTATATATATATATATATATATATATATATATATATATATATATATATATATATATATATATATATATATATATATATATATATATATAAAACATATGATTTGAAGAATATACTCCATCATCAGTACTAAACCAAAGAAGTCAAAAGCCAAAACTCATAAATAATAAGTTCAGAAATTTATATAAATCAGCTTTCATTAGAAATACTAAGACAATGAAACCTAAATAAAAAAAATTTATATATTCAAATCACAAAGCAAGATTTATATACAGAATAGAAAATAAAACTCATCAAGACCTAACAACGTACATCAAGGAGACGATAATTAGTGAGTGAATAGCTGTGTTGAGGACTCGCAACTGTCCAACTCGGGTCTCATTTAAGCGTTCAGATATATTCCAAGTTGTTGAGATCTAGTCGATTAGAATGGGAAGTCAGAACAGTGAAATCGCTGCTAGTGAGAGGGGGTGTGGTTCATTTACTTCCCGGTGACCCCCCAAATAGCAGAGGACGCAACTTGCCTAAGGGGCAAACTTGCACGGTAAGAGTACCCACAACCCGTTCTCACACTAGGTTGTTTAAAGCAGCGGCCGTCCTCCCCAGACGCATTAATCAATTTTAACATACTGTGCATTAAACATTGGTTTGTTCTTATATAAAAATTGATATTATTATATATTCAAATTATATGTATAGTTAGGCGTAAGTTAGGTTAGATGTTTAGGTTATGTTGACGATTATTTATATTTGAAGTACGTGGTTGGAGCATTGATAGAATTGTGATTCAAACAGAAGACGTGAAAGAAACACTTGTTCCGGAAGTATTCGGACGTCATCAGTTGTGAGTCGTGTGTAAATCGTTTTTAATTCATAAACAGAATGTTTGGCGAGTGCATAGAATGGACTTTGGGTCTTTGCTTGGAGGGCGGCTGGATATTCAGCCAGTCTTCCAAACAAAAACCCATAAGTGATTCCATGCACCCGCCAAACCCCCTGTTTGTGAATGAAAAACGGTTTACACACGACTCACAACTGATTTTGTTCGAACACTTCCGAAACAAGTGCTTCACTGACGAATTTTGTTCGAACTACAGCGCGATAAATGCTTCACCCACGTACTACAAATACAAATAATCGCCAACAGAACCTAAACACCTAACCTATGCTTATACATGCACAATATGCTAATATATTATAATATTAATTTATATTTGAGAAAATTCCTGTTTTGAATGAACAGCATGCACAAATTTATGAATGCGTCTGTGGGGTCGACCGCTGGATGTAATAGATTTGTGTCGAGGATGGCTTGGGATATTGCAACCCGTCCTCGACTCAAGTCCATTACATTCAGCGGTCAACCCCACAGACGCATTCATAAATTTTAACATGCTGTTCATTCAAAACGGGAATTTTCGCAAGTATAAATTAATATTATAATATATTAGCATATTGTGTATATATAGGCATAGGATAGGTTAGGTTAGGTGTTTAGGTTCTGTTGGCGACTATTTGTATTTGTAGTACGTGGGTGAAGCATTTATAGCGTTGTGATTCGAACAAAATTCGTCAGTGAAGCACTTGTTCCGGATATGTTCGAATGTCAGCAGTTGTGAGTCGTGTGTAAACCGCTTTTCATTCATAAACAGGGGGTTTGGCGGGTGCGTGGAATCACTTTTGGATCTTTGTTTGGAGGACGGGCTGGATATTGTGTTTAAGGTTTCGTTAGGTATTCTCAACGTATCGAACGTTACAGTTCGAACATATAATAATGTAAACAGCACAAAATCTGAGGTCAACTGATTTTAAATAGTTTCCAGTACTATGGTTATTGGTAAAGACATACTGAAAGCAATTTTATGGATAAGAATGTCTGAGAATATTACGAAGTTTCTTTCATATATAATAGATTATATTACCTAAATATAAAAAATTGACATAAAGAATATCTTAGGGACAATTTTAACGATTGGAAAAAAGTTTCTTATCGTTAAGTAGCTAAAAAAGATAGACAAAAAAAATAGATAAAGGAACGATAGGTATTTTATAATTTCCTCAAAATTCTGTAAACTACTTTGCTTGGAAAGGAATATAAATATATATAAAATATATATATAATATATAAATATATAAATATATAAATATATAATATATAAATAATTATATATAATTATATATATAACTATTTTATACAATTAACCTCACCCCCCATCTGATTTTCCCTGAACTCTAAGCTTCCACAATATCAATTCAATTTCTTTCTTTATTATGCACCCCCATACCCATCCCTTGAGCTGTTGGAAAGGGTTACAGACACACATTATCGTGATAGAAAATTTCTTTACTTCGTGTTTTTATACAGTCTTCTCCTTGACCCAGGCAATCGTCTGCTGCTCAAGCCCATCACATCCTCACCCCTGTGTGTCTCCTTTCCTACGTCTGAACCTCAGACGAAGATCGACAAAACCATCTTCATTGTTCAGTTAAGGTCAGATCAAGGATTTCAGTTTAAGTTTAAGATAGGTTGTAGACCTGTCAGTTTTAAGCCGTTCCACAGTCTTAGGATTTTTAGTGTTGTGTATTATATTCCTTCTTTCCTACAGAATTTAAGTTTAAAGCTGTTAATTCTGTCTAGCTTAAGGATGACAGTGACGTCAACAAACTTTGTAATCATAAGCTGAAAAGATTAATATTAAAGAAGGGCTCCGAAATCCCCCTTGACATTTCCTCGGCTCCTCCCAAACTACAGCTTTGTTCTCAGTGAGTTTCTTGAGCCGTTCATTGTTGTTCAAGTATGTTAAGAGCCCTGGAGGAAGTCTCCCACTCACTGTCTTAAGCAAGCTTCCTTCTTGCGAAGCTCTTATGGATTTTTATACCTGTTGGTCCTAAATTTCTGTTAGCAATACAAGTCCTGTTGGATTTGTACTGCTGTTGGTCCTGTATACCAGTTGGTCTTGATCTCCTGTTGGTCTTGATCTCCTGTTGGTCTGTATTACTGTTGCGCTTAAACACCGGCTGGTCACTCGCACTAGGGATAATTATCAGTAAACAAAGAAGAATCTCCTGGAGAAGGAAAATTTAACCCATGGTTTTCTTGTCAAATATTTGTTAGCAACTTTTCTCAGTAATCATATGTCCAACAAACTCACTTGTACATGTTATTATGGCAAAGTTTTCGTTGTAATTGTGAGTCATGATTCATCAAGCATTTACCCATCCATTTACGAAACCTGTACATGTTTCAACAATCATGATGGCTTTGTTTGCATTTATTCAAGTTTACATGGCTCATAACTGCCCATCCCAAGGTTATAAGTGTTATAAAAGCCTTGTAGTGCTTCGGAGCTAATAAACTGTTTAATAAATGCAAAGAAACCGCCATAAATGTGGAAAGATGTACAGGTTTCGACGCATTTTAACTGGATGCAATGCAAACCAGTCAACTAACTCCCAAGGGCGTATTTACTGCTAAGTGAACAGCGCCATCGGGTGTAAGGAAATATGCCCAAACGTGACGCTGTGTCCGGGAATCGAACTAGAGACCAGTCGATAGTATACTCACTGTTGGTAAGTTCTCTAACAAATACATGAAACTTGTTTTGAGAATCATCTCCAATTTCTGTTGAATAGGTTGGTCACCAACAGTCTCGCTGCGTCCTCCATCACTGCGAAGTCACCAGACTCGCAGTTACAAGCATACCAAGTCTGAGTATATCGATACCGAGAGGTATACCTCGCTTCTTCATGTACACTGAGAGTTTACTTTAGTCCTAGACTATGTTCAGAACTAAAGTAAACTTGCTGGCTGGTTAGTAATCAATTGTGGTGACCTTTATAACCCTCCAGAGGTTGACAGGCCTGGAACTCAGCACTAAACTAAGCCTCAAACTTATCAGACCTGCCTCAAACAGCTGCTATACAATGTTCTTCATAGCCTGCATTTGAGGAGCCTCCGGTATGTATATCTTCCTCCATGTCTAAGAGTTTGTGTTTCATCCCTCCTTAGTTAAACAGATAGATCTTAGATGTCGTAGAGAATTATATATGGTGAATAATATGAGTGGTTGTCACACTTCCACCAGCGCCCATACCATGAGGATTGAGTCCTTAATAAACTAATTCAACTGTAAAATTATTGGCTTTATATATGTTTGTTCCTTACTGTAATCGTGTTTGGTATAACCTTCCGAAGTCTTCTTTACCTTCTTTTAAAACTTTTTCTTTTTAGATAGTAAACACACATTACATATACATAACACACACATATCCAGCATACATACACACTCACATATCACACACACAAACTAAAACAAAGAAACGCAATTTACTGAAGCCAGTGATGTAAACAATTCCCTAATCTCAATATGCCTCAACACAACACAATCCTAATCAATCAATATTCTTTCTGCATTAAAAAAAAAAGTCCTGAAAGCGCTCAAAAAAGTTCAAACAAATGAATAACTCACATAACCTTTAATCTTTAACCTCTTGAAATTTTCAGCTTATTGGATTTTCCTTTCCATTATTGAACTGTTCCTCGTCACACACCGAACAATAAGCCTTTGTCTAGAACAAACTGAGCCCGTCATGGTGATGCTGGTGTCTGTGATCACCAATTTCCGTGGGTGTGGCTTCCTTGGATTCCAAACCCAAGTGGTTAATTATGCTGGGGAAATCGTATGCGACTAGTGAGCCGTGGACAGGAGGAGGATAGGTTATGGTTTAACGGGTGGACAGGAGGATAGATTGCTGTGCTTGGACAGGGTAGGTTACGGTGGGGTAGTGAACGGGAGGATAGGTTAGGTGGATGGATAGAATAGGTTACGGTAGGTGTCGGGACAAGAAGATAGGTTACAGTTGGCGGGTGGACAGTATGAGGATAGGTATACAGAAAGCAGAAGGGGAAGCTGGTGACGGACAGGAAATACCATGAAGCTGTTGTGCATTGTATTACTGGAATGTTAACAATAGAACTGTTTTTGCCAGATGACAGGGACACTGATAACTGTTTAGTGTGACTAATAGTAATAATAATAATAATAATAATAGTCGTAGTAAACATTAAAAACAGAATATAAATTATCTTCTGACAACTCTGACAAGGTCTGACAACCTTTGTGAATCTTACTCTCTTTAACGCCTTGGTGTGAGCCTTTACCTTATGCCAATCTGTGATTGTGAGGTTCTGTGGTCTATTTTTATAGAGCTGTCTGTGTCTATTTTATAGAACCCGGAGTTTGTATCTGTATCTCATTTACGGCACGAAGTATGTACTGTGTCTCAATACACTTGGCTCTTCTGTGTCTGTCTTTCATGTGGTGAATGTCTTTGTATTTATCTTCCAAGACCCCTCGAGACTTGAGTCTCATTTAGGAGGCGGAGCCTGAATTTAGGGTGCGGCAGAAGCTTGGCAGGAGTGTTTGAGACATGGGGCAGGTGTGGGGGCAGGTATGAGAGAGGTATTGGGTAGGTGTGGGGTAAGTATGGGGCAGGTGGGATCTTAGTCTGGAGATCTTGCACGGTATAAAGCAGAAGCAACTAGTCATTTCCGCCCGACCTGGTAAGAAACTTGGGTGTTGTTCTCTATTTCTACCAGAACACGGGTGATGCTGGGTGATGATCTGCTCCTGTTCCGGGCATGCTGGTGTTGGTCTACCCAGTATACCGGCATTCCGGTGTTGCTCTGATCCATGCAGGCGATGCTGATGTTGATCTGCCCATGGTCTGAACGATACTGATACTGATCTGTCTCTGGACCGGACGATGCTGATGTTCATATGTCTCTGGACCGGACGATACTGATACTGATCTGTCTCTGGACCGGACGATACTGATACTGATCTGTCTCTGGATCGGACGATGCTGATGTTGATATGTCCCTAAACCTGACGATACTGATGACCTACGCCAGGACACATGCCATGCCCGTGTATCCTGCCCCAGGATTCAGGCAGTAATAGTGATCAGACTTTATTCTCTTTAGGACGCGCAGCTATTGCTAAACATTTCAGTTTTGTCCAATTTATCAATGTCTCGACGACTTTTATATACGTAATATTATTGCTCCTTTTTTCCACTCTTTTCTTGAGGGTTTCTCTCAGCCTTTCCCTGGGGCTCAGTTCCCTTAGTTCAGAGTCCAGTCTCGTAGCAAACTTCTGGACATTCTCTTGTTTTATTTTGTGTTTTTTCAGGTGGAGATGCTACACTGCGGCTACATATTTTAGTTCTGGTTTAACATATGACGTATAAAATAGCACGAAAGTTCTAAGACTTCACGAATGTTTGCAAACTTTGCATGAGGTTGAATAGTTAGCTTATACCTCCAGTTATTTGTTTTTTTACTTTTTTGACTCGAATTTGTGTTTATCATCGTGTAGTCATCTTGTAGCTTTCTCATCCCTGTCCCAAATCCCATCACCTTGCATTTACTTGGATTAAAGTCTAGCAGCCAATTCGCAAACCATCTCTCTAGTTTTGTTGTCTGAAGTCCACTTGGAATATTCTGCCATAGACTTCTGTTGTCTCATATTTTGTTATCGTCGGCAAACATTGACATGAAGGATATCCTACTCCACTAGTCATGTCATTGATATGAAGCATATCCTTTTCCACTAGTGTATCCTTCATGACATGTAATTGGCTCGATGGATATCCTACTAGTTATCTCATTGTAATGAGGGGCATCTCGTGACATGAGGAGCAGGGATAGCCTGTTCCTCTAAAGTCATGTCATTTGACATGAACTTTTGTTCAATTATTGATGTAAACTGAGTGTTAACAGTAATATTTTTAACGAAAAGTAATATAAATCGGTATATCAAAATAAATAATACATCTGTTATCAAAAAGTGTTTCATATATTAATAAAAATTAAACTTTAATAGTCTTTAAATAATTAATTCACTTCAAAAATTTATAACAAATATAAATAAAAAATATAAATAAAAATATAAATATAAACATTGATATCAGGAGCAAAAAATTACGGTGCATAAAGTTTTTCTTTTTTTCTTTTTGTGTTTTTTAGAAAAATAAAAAAATGCTCGAATTTATTTGTGGGTGACTAATGCTAGGACAGGAAGCCGGTGGCTTGTCAAAGGTCCCCCCCATTTGCCCTGGTGATCTTTTCCAGTTGTATTTTAAAACCCAACAGTGTTTTGCCATTTACAACTTCGGCGGGTAGGTGGTTCCATGGGTTAATAACCTTATGGGTGAAAAAGGATCTTCTGTTCTCAGTCCTATATTGTGGCTTGTTGAGCTTGAAACCGTTTCTACTCGTTCATGTTACATCTGACCTTTTAAAGAAATTGTCCGGATCAACATCCTCCAAATTTATCAGTATTTTAAAGGTTTCAATGAAATCCGCCATGTCCTGCCGGTTTGCAGTGTTGTTAGCCTTGTGGCTCTCAACCGTTCGTGATACGAGAGTTGACTTAATACATACACATATATAATAATTTATACAACATAAAATATTCAATTAAAGCTGTATTGGAGGGGACCTAAACATTCCCTCTAATGCGTTATGTGTGGTTTCCTCCGAGGCCAAGGGTCCCCTTCTTCCAGCCAGAGGTGGTACTCCCTTATCTATATTAAAGCTTATTATTAAATGCAGGCGATGAGTCACAATAACGTGGCTGAAGTATGGTAACTTCAGCCACGCACTAGAAAATAAAGGGACGACGACGTTTCGGTCCGTCCTGGACCATTCTCAAATCGATTGTCAACTTATTATTATATATTCGGAAGCGTTATATAGTAATGCCGAAACCGATAACGAAACGCTATGTGTGCTAGTGTATTTACGAGAATGAAAGAACTCTTGTATATACAAATAAAATAGGAAGATAAAACTATGCTAGTCTTCCTTGCTATTGGGAACGTTTTCTAAAGTACCACTGATGATAATGCAATTTTCTATCAAATGCATGGATAACTAAATCAAATGTTCGTGTAACCCTTATTTGAAAAATATGCATTTTGTTGTAACTCATTATAGTTTTGCGTTGCTGAGGTCCACCTAGGCCAACTACTGATGGCAGTTGGTACATATGTGCTTTAAGATGGATAGAGACATCAGCTGAAAGGAAACGTTGCCCAAGCACTTCTGCCCTGCCGCGGGTAATGAACTTGGGACCCTCTTGGCAGGAAGAATACTCCCTGAATTTGCTAATCTAGCTTGATGTAGACATGCCCAAGAGGCTAAGGCCTACCTACGGGGCTAAACCCTGTTCATGAGGGTTATGACCTGAACAAGAAACTAAGTCCTTCCAAGAGGGTAAGACCTCTCATTGGAGTTAAGACCTGTCCATGAGGATAAGACATACCATGAGTATTTACACTTCTTCGTGAGAATACGCACATGTCTACAAGTTTGCGAACGTGTCTGGGATAGCGCAGACTTGTCCGTGAGCGTACGAACAAAAACTGCCCGTTGCCTGATAGGGTACAAAATGTACGTGAGCGTACGAACAAAAACTGCCCGTTGCCTGATAGGGTACAAAATGTACGTGAGCGTACGAACAAAAACTGCCCGTTGCCTGATAGGGTACAAAATGTACGTGAGCGTACGAACTGGTCCGTATAAGTGCAGGTGGGTTTATTCAGCGTACGTACCTGTCGACCAGCTTCTTGCCCTTGTTGCCGCCCATGGTGGCCTCCCAGGTCTCAAGGTTGGCCTGCACAAGCGCCCGCTCGATGGCGTACCCCTGCCGCTTGACCTCGACCATCTGTATCTCCTTCATCAGGGACTCTGGCAGCAGGCGCCCGGGTTCCTTCACTATACCCAACAGGAACTCGTACTTCTGCCGCCAGCCCCTCAGCACCTGCAGAACAGAAATAATGAACGGTTTAAAACAAAAAGGGAACCTATCTTCTTCTATATATACATTAATTCACTTCAGTAGAGAAAGCAATATGTTTCAAAATAATACAAATCTTTTAATCAAAATAGAAGAGTCAGGTAATTTCTGAAATAAACTGATTGTTTATTTCTGAAATATATTACTGATCGCCTGAAAAAAAAAATCAAATTCGTAAAAGTAATAAAGACTAAACGAGACCACTAATCTGGAAGAAAGCAAGGATTGCAGCAAGACATTAATAACAAAATATAAAGCAATAGGTCAGTATCCTTGCTCTCATCATATGAATGTGAGCCCCGGATAGTGTATATCTCCCCTCTCGTTGTATATGCACTGAGAATTTATTCTGTTCAGGTCAAAAGTATTCTTGCAGTTGGTCAAAAAGCGATTGTAGTGGCCATAATAACCTTCCAGAGGTTCATATATAGGGCTTAAGCCCAACATTAAACTAATCAACCGTTGGAATGATTTTTTTTGTTTGAGAAAATCCTTGTTGAGAGACTAGAAAATCCTCTGGCTTAATACTACTTATTAAGCAACAATGACTTTGACATAGATAAAATATGCACATCGTCATTAACACATTACCAGTCCCTGTGGCGCAGTGATAAAATATTCGCCAGGCGCTTTGGCCTAAGTTCGTATTCTGACCGGGGAGAATTGACCGGGTGCCAATCGTTAACTGTAGCTTCTGTTCACCCAGCAGTGAACTAGTTGTTTAAAGACTTATCGAGACGCATGCCGCGGAAAATTTAGGATTAACGCTATGCGTGCTAGTGGCTATAGAAGAATGTAAGAACTTTTTTATATAAAAAAAATATCGGATCTGCTTCGGAAGCTGAACGCGGACTCGACTCGGGAGAGGATATATGTGTCATAGCCTTCATACTTTTGAAACATTTGGATTGTACTTCATCTAGGAATATATAGTATTGTAAATATATCGTCCACCCTGGTACAGTAATTGTATATAATCCGTAGTCCGTATAAATAAATAAACTCTGTTCAGGTTATAAATATCACCACAGAAAACGGGCAATGCCATCAGTCTTGCCTTAATAGAAAATGTTCAATATTAGTCATGGAAACTAATGTAATTCTTAAATTACTGTCGATCTACATATCTTATTATATATTTTGCTTTTTTATATGTAAAAATAACAAGAAAATACAATGTACAATTATTTTCCAATTGTGTGTAAATTGTACATATATTCTACAAAATATACTGGGGATTTAAATTACTACGTAACGAATTTTCACCAAAAGTATTATAAAAATATAATGAAGCTGAACTAACAGCCAGTTATCACAGTTTACACTTTATTTTCCACTAACACTCCAGCTATAATGCAAGGAATATATACAACGAAAATATATACAACCGCTATAATTGAGCAAAGATGCGCAGGCATCGTATTGATGGCGTAAATGCTTGGTGTGTCCTGTCAATGAGAGTTCATAGATAAATTCTGGTAAATACACATGCAGTAGTTTACATACACTTGGAGTTTAATTTAGTTGTGGATTACGTTCAGTATTAAAGTATAGTTGCTGTTTGGTCAGTATGATATTATAATAATTTTCGGAGGGTGATAGGCCTTATAAGCTCAACATCAGCTAAATTTTCTCTTTCGAACGTCATCAGCTATTTAGATTTAGTTTAGTAGTTTTAATATATTATACCCATCTTGTGAGTGGTGATGGACCCATACCCATCTTGTGAGTGGTGATGGACCCATACTCATCTTGTGAGTGGTGATGGACCCATACCCATCTTGTGAGTGGTGATGGACCCATACCCATCTTGTGAGTGGTGATGGACCCATACCCATCTTGTGAGTGGTGATGGACCCATACCCATCTTGTGAGTGGTGATGGACCCATACTCATCTTGTGAGTGGTGATGGACCCATACCCATCTTGTGAGTGGTGATGGACCCATACCCATCTTGTGAGTGGTGATGGACCCATACCCATCTTGTGAGTGGTGATGGACCCATACCCATCTTGTGAGTGGTGATGGACCCATACCCATCTTGTGAGTGGTGATGGACCCATACTCATCTTGTGAGTGGTGATGGACCCATACCCATCTTGTGAGTGGTGATGGACCCATACCCATCTTGTGAGTGGTGATGGACCCATACCCATCTTGTGAGTGGTGGTGGACCCATACCCATCTTGTGAGTGGTGATGGACCCATACCCATCTTGTGAGTGGTGATGGACCCATACTGATGTTGTCACGTGTTGACCCGTCCATGTAGTAACGTTCAAGTGGTGTTGACAAACTGTGTTGTTCTCTCTCTATATATATAATATATATATATAAAATATAAACTGTTGAGACCCCGGACGTCAGACAAACAAATGATATAGTGCTCGGACAAGACATATTGATTCTATCATTATTCTATGAAGCTTAAGTCTCGAGTCACGTCAAGATTTATATTATAATCTAAATTAATGTATTTTCGTTTTAATTTTCAGCGCTAGTATAATATTTTATTTCGAGTGCGAGAAAATGTATTATAATCAATAGTCAATGATGCCTTTGATATGATGATAATAATTATTTTTAATATTATAATTATAGCAATTATTGTAATATAGATAATTAGAAAAGAAGGAGAATTTTGAATGTAAATATTCATTACGAATATTAACATTTTCAAAAGTTCACATACACACCAACTGGACGATGTTACATTGGGAAAGTTTATTGACGAGTGTTCCAACATTAGTTGTGGTTGTGATTGTTTTGGTGGTGATAGTGGTGGTGGTGGTCGGTATAGTAGTTACGTTGTGGTTGTAGTAAAAAAAAACAGCAGTAGTAATGGTAGCAGAACCATAGTTCTGCCATGCTGCATTACTAGTTGTAATAGTAACAATAACATCGCAGTAGTAATAGTAGTAGTACTAGTCGAAGTGGTGGTAGTTGTGGTGGTGTTCGAGGCACCTTTAAGACAGAGGCAGCAGCTACCACCTAATTGTAGCCGTCATTACAGGGAAGGTAGATAATCCAGATTAACGACTCGTGGAGGCCACCCCTCGCCAGCACACACGATTAGCACTGAAACTCCTGCAGTGGTCGTGGTATTTACACGTCGAATGATTTTCCCAGTGCAAGGTTCGAGGCTCGCCAAGTCTCGCACTCCCACTTGAGGTTTCTAAGGCGATTGTTTACTAGAGTGAACATGTTCCACTGAATTTATGTTTCTGTGATATATTCGACTGAATTTAAGATTCTGTGATATTTTCTCGATCATTTCGAGAGATATTACTCTCCTTGAAAGACTTTGGTACACGTCAGGAACATATATCTTCCTACAATGTGATAAAAGAAAATATATTTTTTTCTAAACAGCTTCTTGTAGTTGTGAAATCAGAGTTAAGGATTTGTCTCCTGTATAGCAAATATAGTGCTGCTGTTGTTCTTTAATAATCAAGTTTTCTATATCTTACGAAATGTTAAGGTCAAGGTACACGAGCTTGAACTTAACATTTCGCAAGATATGGTACTAGAAACAAATCCACGCGCGCGCATACAACCGAGTCAACACAAACACACGTCAAACTACGAGTGGTTTGTGACCAGCCAGACTGTAGTGTCAGGTAACTGAAGTACCTGTCTACCTGTTGACTACTGGCTGTTGGCTTTAGGGATCAACGTCCTTACGGCCTGTTCTTCGACCAGGGCCTCCTGGTTGATGATTTAGTCAACCAGACTGTTGGACGCAGCTGCTCGCAGCCTGACGTATGAATCACAGTCTGGCTGATGAGGTATGCCTTATAGATGTTTATCAAGTTGACCAAACCACACACTAGAAAGTGAAGAGACGACGACGTTTCGGTCCGTCCTGGACCATTCTCAAGTCGATTTATCAAGTTCTTTCTTAAACACCGTGAGATGTCGATCACAGTATCAGTGACAGCACAGTCTCTGTGCGTAATAATTTCCTCCGACATGATGCATTGCAAATATCTGTAAACATTATTTAATATTCAAGGACTAATAATCTCTAAAAAAGATTACTTGCAGACGTGTGATGAGAAGGATATTATTGGATAACCCTTAAATGACGATCGTCTTATTCCTACTTGAAAAAATAATCAAATCAATTAGCTTTGACGTTGAGAAAAATTATCGAGGAGAGAATTTCTTGACTCGGGGCTTTCTTAAGGTGGCATTGGATGAGTTGCGGATCACAAGAAAATCTATTAATTAAACCTGTTTTTGTTTTCACTTGCTTATGTAGATCATCGAAGACTGGAACTCTGGTTAATATACGAAACTGTTGCTCCAACACCCGGGTCACGGTGGCTTGTGTTTTGAAATGATAACTTGTGTCTTGTAACGATATCTTGTGTCTTGTAACGATAACTTGTGTCTTGAACGATATCTTGTGTCTTGTAACGATAACTTGTGTCTTGTAACGATATCTTGTGTCTTGTAACGATAACTTGTGTCTTGTAACGATAACTTGTGTCTTGTAACGATAACTTGTGTCTTGTAACGATAACTTGTGTCTTGTAACGATAACTGTTGCCTTGTAAACTGTTACATTTCCCCACCATCGAATTAAACAAAACTTATTTTATTATCATGGCGGAAATCATTTTCCAATATCATTAATACCATTGTTGCGTATAAATAATATCTCAATGTTAAATTATTTTTCTAAATTAAGATTATCAAGGTCTTGGATTTCATTATTTGTAAAATGTCGCCTCTTAGCCATCGCTTTGCAGAACAAAAATAATTATTAATTTGTTTAAATGGTTTTCAATTATTTTTTTAGTTGGAGAATTATCTCGTCTATAAATATTCCAATTTGTAAATATAATTATATACAATACAATATTATAGAAAATAGATACACAATTAAATACAATACAGAACAATGAAATACAATACAGCATAATGTAATATAATTCAACACACGGTAAATGCATACAATAAAACTTTGCAGCACAATACGGTGTTATACAACACAGTGTGATATCTTGGTTAGATTTGTCGAAAACCTTTACAAATGCATTTTATCATGCGGGTCAGTAGGTCTATCTGCCCCCCTTACTCTTCTGTTTTCCCGGGATATGAGGTTCAGCTTCCTTAACCTTTCCTGGTAGCTCATACCTCTCAATTCCGGGACCAGTCTGGTGGCATACCTCTGAATCTGTGTGTGTGTGTGTGTGTGTGTGTATGTGTGTGTGTGTGTGTGTGTGTGTGTGTGTGTGTGTGTGTGTGTGTGTGTGTGTGTGTATGTGTGTGTGTGTGTGTATGTGTGTGTGTGTGTGTGTGTGTGTTTAGACCAAATACCACCAGTCCTCAGAGAGTGTGGGAGGAGGGTAGACCAAACACCATCAACCCCCCACAGTGTGTGTATATGTTTGAAGACCAAGCTCCACCAACCCCACACAAACTAAGGCGGTGGATCGAACCAGTGACCTTGTGTAGCATGGCTGACGTTAATTATAACCTACATGCGAGGCACCACATGCATCTACATACTCCATGTTGGGTGGGATGGCTTACTATGTAGCTACACTCCCAACATGTTTGCCTTTATTTGATCCCTTTTTTAATATGCTCGAAGAATATTCGGTTATATACCGAAGCAATTCCAATTAACATGTATATGATTGTATTTTATGAGAGGCCATAGTCGATATATTGACTGGAAGTGTAGATTATTGTCTTCAGCGTTTTTCTTGGTTTCTCAGTGAAGCTTAACCAGGTCTTATCTTCACTAGCCTTCGGCGGTCATTAGCAGGCAGGTGCTGAAGCAACAGTGCGTTACGTATGCCCCAGGCTCCTTCCTCGCCTTCCTTTCACAGCATACTATGAATGGCACTGTTACGCCCGTTGGCCACACCTGCTTGCCACCTCTTCCCCTTGTCACACCTGCTTGCCACCTCTTCCCCTTGTCACACCGGCTCAGTTTACCTGCTCGTCACATCTGCTTGTAGCACGTGCTCGTAATACTTTCTCGTCTCACCTCTTGTCATTCCTGCTTGTCACACCTGCTCGTTATACATGCTTGAGACACCTATCAGTCACATATGCATGTCACACCTGCCCGTCTCACCTACCTGTTATACCTGTCCGTCACACCAGCCCGTTATGCATGCCCATCATTCTGGCCAACCACACAAGAAATCTATTCTGTGAATACCTGAGTGAACTCGGTGACCAGCAACCATATTAAAGCCCTGTATGGTCGCTGAAGGTAACAAGTCTGTGAATGTGCTTAGGTAGCTTGAAGGTACGCTTATGCAGGAACTTGTATGGACAAATACCTAAGAAACAAGTTCACTTAGAAAAATGGTAACAAAGTACCCAGATATCCGGTATTTACATATACATATACATAGGTCCTAGTATTATAAGCAGCAATGAAGTTGTTGGAGGTTAAATTATTCGAATTTACAGCTCTTTGACTCATTACTTTTAATCAGCATATTTGAAAGTACATCTGGTAAGATTTTGAAACAAATTTTAATTTTTATTAAAATCATAAATACGCAACATTTTTTTTATTTATTTTTATTGACTATATATAATTTTGTCTCTTTGATTTCTTTCAAAATCTCATTAAGTGTATTAGGGAATATACTCTGCCTATTAGGGAAAATCTTTCAAAATTTTTTTAATTAAATGTACTTCCTTGTATAAGATTATTACTTCTTTTAAAGCCAGTTCCTATTATAATCATAATATATATACGCGTGTTTGTGTTCAAAACTCATTTACATAAACACAATTGACAGTTGAGAGGCGGGCCGAAAGAGCAAAGTTCAACCCCCGCATAAACACAACTAGTAAACACAAATTATATTTCCGTTGAAGATGAAATCTAAAATTATATTCAATTTATTTAATGTCAGCATGTCAGTAACCAGGTCGTGAATGGCGTCACGCTCCAAGTTCGTGAACAATTCATACCGTGAGCCCCATGTATCCAGGCATGTGTATATCCCGGTATTAGTGTTGTTTACTTGGTCACTAAAGCGTTTATGTGGATGGAAAACAATCATCACAATCAGATCAGCTCAAGGAGAAGCCGAAGAGGAGGGAACGAGCACCGCTGCCACCTACAGCGTACGCCAGATAGAAGGGAACACGCCACTACAACACGTACGTCAAACCCTGAAAGATGGGAACATACACCACACGCAGCAACACCAGACCTGAGGGAGAAGGGAACACGCATCACCGCCGGCCAAACCAGACCGTAGCCTCGCTCTGCCGCCCACTGACCTTCAACACCTGCCTTGGCCGCCACACGCCTTCACGAGGAACCAATTTTTGATTTCTCGTCCGGCCACACGGGTAGCGAGTCCGTCCCACTGACGGAACAGTCCACACGCACAATGGCTTAATACACAATAGAAATGACAAAAAAACACTCAGCAATTACCTAAATACAAAGATGTTTTTAATGCGACGGGAAAAATTCGAAAGTAAGAAAGTTTAAACTATTAGAATGTGTGCTACCAAAGTGTATCATTTGGTTCACAGTTGAGGGTCACCGATCGCCAGGAGCTAGTTTGGTGTCTCACGGAAGGCAATTTAATTCATGTGGGAGAACGTGTGACAGCTGAAACATTAGTCGAGGGTGTTTTGATACTCACACTCACCTCCAGCTCGGTTTGAAGGACATGTTCGCCGCTCCCAGAGGAAGTGTAGTAAAGTGATACGTTTTGGTTTTCTTGTCATGAGTGAACTGTTTGTAGAAAATGTGTAGCATTGGTGTTTTGTAATGAAGGAAGTGGTGGATACTAGAGATAACAGTCCTTGTTTTGTAGTAGAAGCACATTCATCCCAGAGCCTCGCAACCGAATCCGGCCAGTTCGAACCCTGGACCTGGAGTGTCGACTGGGCATCGGTCCTTAATTATTAGTCCCTGTTCACCCAGCAGTAATTTGGGACCTGGCTGCAAACAGATTGACGGATCGTATTCCAGGGAATACTAGTTGAGTAAGGCTAAAAATGAAATAAAAGAGGGAGAGCTCTAAGCATACAGACAGCGATTGATATGTCGTCTACTCCCGTTCCTACCTGTGTACAGACAATGAAATTAAAAATAAAAGAAGCTAGACGGGAGTTGGGTCGAGTTTTGATGTGTTTGGTCCCAGGGTGTCGCCTTACCCTTGTCTGGCACATCTGGCCTTGCACTTGACACCTTCCTCGTTTTGCTGTTTGAAGTTTTATTTTTGTATCGAACAAATCTGAATAATGTACATAGAGTTCTCACTGCTTCAGAGGGTAAATCACTCTGATCGACCCTTTCTCTGAGCGAATCCGAATGATAAACATTGTGTACAAATACACAGGTTTGCTACGAGCCTAGTGCAAGAATTAAGATACCTAAACTACGAAGACAAGTTAAGGAAACTCAATCTCACAATCCAAGAGGAGATAATTAATATATATAATTAACATTAACATTAATTACGGGGAACAGAAGAGGTGACCAGGACTGTGTTGCCACTGTAAAAAAAAAACTAACAATAGGACGTAATTGGAAGCTGGAAAATGAGTTGAAGAAATATAAGGAAATACTCGTACCCTGACCAGGTGGTCGATAAGTGGAATGCACTGAAAGAGAAGTTGTGAAAGTTAACTCTATCGACAACTTGTAATGCCAGATATGGCAAGAACTCGAACATCAGCAAAGTTAAACAAAACTCACCAACTCACGGCTAGTAGACGGGGCAATAGGAGCTAGACACCATTCTCCAATAGTCACTGATAGATAAGCACTATTACAGCGAGTGAGAGTACACAAAAGACGACGGTGCGAGGCATTGTGAGTGAGAGAGGCAGTATGAAAGGGGCAGCAATAGCTCCAAACCGGCCCCTGGCGCCGATGACTAACTCATCTCTCCCTCTAGCGGTCTATAATACCAGCCTCGTGTGCCGTAATCACCAACCAGTTTCCTCAATGTTGCGTGTTCCTTGGGAGACGTTATATTAGCTCGCGTGATCGACTATGTTACGACCACGTGACGTAAAGAAAATCGAAACATTTTGTTTTCCAGGAGTTTAAACCAGTAGCATAAATATCATTGCCTCTCATTATCGTAAGAAACTACATATTAAACGTAACGTTATATGTTTGATTTTGTTAAAATATATCAGTACAAACCTCAAAAATATGTCAACTCTAAATGTTTAACCTTGGGAAATGGAAAGCAATCTGAAGATAAAGGTAAGACTCAACCAAAAGTTATTTTAAGATGAGATCAACGATGTCAAGGAGACCTTAGGGGTGTTAAAGGCACGTTAACTCCGGGAATATATTGCAACGCAAGTGTTGCATGACATTACTGCATATTAATTTATGGTAGGGTGTCTGACGTTCTGTTCTTGTTCATCGACATGACTGTTCGTGTCTTCCCTTCTCACCTATAGTTTGGATAACCTATTTTACCCTCCCTTCCAAACAGATAGAGAGCGACAAACTAAGATAGAGAGAGTAGGTGTGCATGAGTAGAGAAATCAACGAGAAAATACACAGACAAACACACACACACACACACACACACACACACACACACACACACACACACACACACACACACACACACACACACACACACACACACACACAAGCCGAGGAACTAAGGGACAAAAAAGGTAATAAGAAACAACAATGTATCACAGAGATAAAAAGATCTTCAGTGAGAGAGATATTAGCAAGTGAAATCCCCTAAAAGAGGAGGTAGTTAAGACTAAATCTGAATGTTTCCAATCATCGAGATCCTCGTAGCCCGACAACTGATATATTCCAGGAAACTACCCACAATAGTTGCCTAATACCCGAGTACTCTTCAAAAGCAATGTAAAACAAAAGGATAACGATAGAAGCTGAAAAAGTCAAATGAGTCGAATCACTGTAAATACTCTTACCCTGAACGTGTGGTGTGGAAGCCACCTTCCTCCAAAGCTACAAGGCCAGATATGACAACGCATTCAACCGAGAGGACAGTTAAATGAATTCACAACAGCCACAGCAAGACGGGATACGAGGAGCTAAATCTCGCTCACCAGTAATCACCATTATGTAGGTACTGTTAGGTAAGCACACGCCGAATGAAGCAGAAAGTAAAGCACGCTGTTCACGAGCAGTGAGACATGACATAAAAAAATAATGAAACGGTTGACTCCTTTCCCGGCTCTCCCTTTCCTGTCTTTCCCCTCCTCCTCCTCCTCTTTCTTAAACAACGAAGGGCCATCTTGAGGGCCACATTGTCTTCTATCTATACCACTCGGCCCTCACCTCCTTTCACAAATCTCTACGCCCATGTTAAACTGTGTATACTCCCACATTGTCGCGCCGCCACCGCCATACACCCAGTCTCATTCACCTGCATGTATAGCATACTTAACCGCTTTCACGCACGCACACACACACACACACACACACACACACACACACACACACACACACACACACACACACACACACACACACACACACACACACACACACTGGAGAGAAGGGACTTCGTGACAAATCGCCAACACGGGTTAAAGGAGGGTAAATCTTGCCTTACTGGCTTAATAGAATTCCACGATCAGGTGACAAAGTTTAAGCAAAAAAGAAAAGGGTGGGCGATCTGCATTTTCCTGAACTGTCGGAAAGCCTTTGACACAGTACTCAATAAGAGGTTGGTGCATAAGCGGGAGAAACTGGCAGGAGTAACTGGTAAGATGCTCCAGTGGATAAGGGAGTACCTAAGCAATGGGAAGCAGAGAGTTACAGTGAGGAGTGAAACCTTAGATTTGCGTAAAGTCACCAGTGGGGTCCCACAGGGCTCTGTACTCGGTCCTATCCTGTTTCTGATATACGTAAATGATTTCCCAGAGGGTATAGACTCATTCCTCTCAATGTTTGCTGGCGATGCCAAAATCACGAGACGGATTAAACAGAGGAATACTCTTTGAAGCTTCGAGAAGACCTGGACAAACTGAAGGAATGGTCGAACAAATGGTTGTTATAGTTTAACCCAAGAAAGTGTAATGTAATGAAGATAGGTGCAGGGAGCAGGAGGCCAGATACAAGGTATCATTTTGGAGATGAAATTCTTCAAGAATCAGAGAGAGAGAGAAGGACTTGGGGGGTTGATGAATAGGTACAAGGAGAATATAGAAAAAGAGATTTACACAGAGAATATGAAAGAGGAGAGGCACAAGGAAAAGAATAAGTTGTGAGTCAAAAGGAGAAGAATGTGAAAGACGAGCAACTATTGCCTGATATCCGCGTTTGAGCTCCCCACATCCGACGTTAACAGCTTCCAACGAGATCATAAACCATCGCTCGCAGAGATAATGTCCAATCCCAATAGAGACAACAGAAATTAACACAATAATACGTTTCTTCAACTCTCTCTCTCTCTCTCTCTCTCTCTCTCTCTCTCTCTCTCTCTCTCTCTCTTTCTCTCTCACACACACTCGTGAGCTCACTTCATTCCCAGAATCCCAGTCAGCACCTGATTATCACTTAGAAATATCTGAAAGGCAAAGCGTAGGCGTGCATACATTCCCGAGGATAATGAATATTTATAGAATACGTATATCTGTACTTAAACACACACACACACACACACACGAACATCGGAAAGGGACTATGAGAACGATATTGCAATCAAAGCGAAAAAACAACCTAAGTTACTACACAGTCATATAAGAAGAAAAATGTCGGTGAACGACCAAGTGACAAGACTAAGGAAGACAGAGGGGGCATATACTGAAAAGTGACAAGGAAATCTGCGAGGCACTGAATGCCAGTTTCCATGGAGTGTTCACTACCGAGCCTGAGCAGCTCCCATTGTTGGAAGGGGTTACCCTAGATGAAAGACTATCAGATATAGAGGTGACAGCAGAGGAGGTAATGAACAGTTGACAACTCTAGATGCAACTAAAGCAGTTGGACCAGACAAAAGTATCACCGTGGATACTAAAAGAAGCAGCACAGGCCCTCAGCGTGCCTCTGGCAATGATCTTTAATGAGTCACTTATGTCAGGAGAATTGCCCAGTTGGCTGGAAGAAGGCAAATGTCGTGCCGATCTTCAAGAAAGGAGATAGGGAGGAGGCACTTAACTACAGACCTGTATCACTGACAAGCATACCACTGTAAAATACTGGAAAGAATAATTAGGCTACGACTGGTTGCACACCTAGGAGAACATTAGGTTTGTGAACAAACATCAACTCATGGGTTCTGGACAGGGAAATCGTGCTAACAAACCTTCTGGAATTCTATGATAAAATAACGAGGATAAGACAGGACAGAGATGGTTTGGGCAGACTGCATATTTCTGGACTGCCAAAAAGCCTTTGATACAGTACCGCACATGAGACTGCTGTTCAAGCTCGAGAGGCAGGCGGGGGTGGGGGGGAAAGGTCCTAGAATGGATAAGGAACTACCTAACAGGAAGGAGCCAAAGAGTTACGGTAAGGGGCGAGAAGTCGGACTGGCGAACAGTAACAAGTGGAGTACACAGGATCGGTGCTGGGACCAATTCTATTTCTTGTATATGTTAACGACATGTTTACAGGCGTAGAGTCCTACATGTCGAATGTTTGCGGATGATGCCAAAGGTTGATGAGAAGAGTTGTGACAGATGGGATTGCAGGATCCTCGCAAGAGGACCTGAACAGATTGCAGAGATGGTCAGAGAAATGGCTACTAGAATTCAACACGAGCAATGTAAAGTTATGGAAATGGGACTAGGAGATAGGAGACCAAAGGACAGTACACATGAAGGGGAACAGCCTACCTGTAACGACGCGTGAAGAGACCTGGGGGGTGGACGTAACACCTAATCTATCTCTCCTGAGGCCACATATTAATAGGATAACGACAGCAGCGTACTCTACACTGGCAAAGTTAGAACATCATTCAGAAACCTAAGTAAGGAGGCATTTAGGGGTCGCTTTACACTGCCTACGTAAGGCCAGTCTTAGAGTATGCCGCCTCATCATGGAGTCCCCAATCTGAAGAAGCATATAATGAAACTGGAAAAGGTTCAGAGGTTTGCAACGAGGCTCGTCCCAGAGCTACGAGGATGGGGTATGAAGAGCGCCTGAGGGAACTGTGCCTACGACACTAGAAAGAAGAAGGGAGAGGGGGGACATGATAGGAACGTATAAGATTCTCAGAGGAATTGACAGCACACACACAACTGTGTGTGTGTGTGTGTGTGTGATGAGAAGATGGGAGAAGAAGGAGGAGAAGATGAGAAACCCATGGTTTAATCAAAGATGTAGGCTAGCCTAAGCAGCAAAGTAAAAGGGCATGGAGAAACTATAGGAATAACAGGACACTGGAGAGCAGAGAAAGATACCAGAATGCCAGGAATGAATATGTCAGGATGAGAAGAGAGGCAGAAAGACAATACGAAAATGACATCGCAAGCAAGGCAAAGACTCAGCCTAAATTGTTGCATAGCCACATTAGGAGAAAAACAACAGTAAAGGAACAGGTTATGAGATTAAGGATAAGGGCGGAAGGATTCACTACAAATGACAAGGAAGTGTGTGAGGAATTGAATAAGAAATTCCAGGAGGTCCTCACCTTAGAACAAGGAGAAATTCCCAGAGGTAAGTGAGGGAATAGCTAACAAGGAACCACTGGAAGAGTTTGAGATTACCAGTGGGGAAGTAAGGAAGTGTTTACTAGAGTTGGACGTGACAAAGGCTATAGGCCCAGATGGAATCTTCCCTTGGGTTCTAAAGGAAGGTGCAAGAGAACTGAAGCCTACCACTCTCCATAGTGTATAACAAATCACTGGCAACAGGGGAACTGCCAGATATTTGGAAAAGCAGCAAACGTAGTCCCGATATACAAGAAAGGGGATAGACAGGAGGCACTGAACTACAGGCCAGTGTCCCTAACCTGCATACCATGCAAGCTGATGGAGAAGATTGTGCGAAAAAAACTAGTGGAGCATCTGGAGCGAAGGAACTTTGTAACACAGCATCAACATGGGTTCAGGGATGGCAGGTCCTGCCTCACAGGGTTACTTGAATTCTACGACCAGGCAACAAAAATAAGGCAAGAAAGAGAAGGGTGGGCAGACTGCATATTTTTGGATTGTCAGAAAGCCTTTGATACAGTGCCACACAAGAGGCTAGTGCGAAAGTTGGAGATGCAGGCTGGAGTGAGAGGGAGGTACTCCGGTGGATAGAGGAATACCTAAGCAACAGGAGACAACGAGTCTGTGTGAGGGGTGAGGTCTCAGATTGGCGAGACGTCACAAGTGGAGTCCCGCAGGGGTCAGTCCTTGGACCTATACTGTTTCTGGTATATGTAAATGATCTCCCAGAGGGTATAGATTCGTTCCTCTCAATGTTTGCCGACGATGTAAAAATTATGAGGAGGATTGAAACAGAGGATGATAGTAGGAGGCTACAAGATGACCTGGATAGACTGAGTGAATGGTCCAACAAATGGCTGTTGAAGTTCAACCCGAGTAAATGCAAAGTAATGAAACTAGGAAGTGGAAACAGGAGGCCAGGCACAGGATACAGAATAGGAGATGAAGTACTTAATGAAACAGACAGAGAGAAAGATCTAGGAGTTGATATCACACCAAACCTGTCTCCTGAAGCCCACATAAAGAGAATAACGTCTGCGGCATATGCGAGGCTGGCTAACATCAGAAACGGCGTTCAGGAACTGTGTAAGGAATCATTCAGAATCTTGTACACCACATATGTAAGACCAATCCTGGAGTATGCGGCCCCAGCATGGAGCCCGTACCTTGTCAAGCACAAGACGAAGCTGGAAAAAGTCCAAAGGTATGCTACTAGACTAGTCCCAGAACTAAGAGGCATGAGTTATGAGGAAAGGCTGCGGGAAATGCACCTCACGACACTTGGACAGAAGAGTAAGGGGGGACATGATCACAACCTACAAAATCCTCAGGGGAATCGACCGGGTAAACAAGGATGAACTATTCAACACTGGTGGGGACGCGAACAAGGGGGACACAGGTGGAAGCTGAGTACCCAAATGAGCCACAGAGACGTTAGAAAGAACTTTTTCAGTGTCAGAGTAGTTAGTAAATGGAATGCATTAGGAAGTGATGTGGTGGAGGGCTGACTCCATACACAGTTTCAAATGTAGATATGATAGAGCCCAATAGGCTCAGGAATCTGTACACCAGTTGATTGACGGTTGAGAGGCGGGACCAAAGAGCCAGAGCTCAACCCCCGCAAGCACAATTAGGTGAGTACAATTAGGTGAATTAGGTGAGTACACACACACACACACACACACACACACACACACACACACACACACACACACACACACACACACACACACACGTATTATTAATACCAACATTTACCGCAACAACACAGGCATAACGTACAAAATGAAACCCATTAAGTGACTTAAGATGGAGCAACAGCCAAGACAGGTAATCATCAAGCCCATCACGTGAGCACGACGGAGGATAACAACACCAGTGTCATCATTACCGGCGGGATAACCCGGACACGGTTCTCACGCACCAACCAGGATTCCGCCCGTCCTAAACACCCCGAGGAAGAAGCTGCAGGTTAAGAAATAGCAACAGTTGTAGGTACGAGGATAGTATCCGATCTACTGAAATCCTTATGGGCTTCTGAAGTTCCAGTGAAGTCCTTATGGACTTCAGAAGTCCCAGTGACGTCCTTATGGACTTCAGTAGTCCCAGTGAAGTCCTTATCGACTTCAGTGAACCTTATGATGATTCTACATTGTGTGCAAGACCCCCATATGGACAATATGGGGTCTACATATTCAATGCAGCCTGCAGGAAATTCTGTTAATTACTAGAGAATTCTTGATAGTGCCAAAGAAACAATTTAGATCACCTGGTATATATATATTCCCTTCTCATACCAAAAATGTTACAAGTTTCTCTGAGAACAGAATGTCAATCAGTGATGAAAATTGCCAAAATTGGCAACGTTAGTGGTGCCAAGAGCGTTCCCAATAATTTCCCCAGGTAAATACGATTAAATATCTCTAAGTGCCTGCAGTCACGGTTGAGCAATGCTAACCGCTTGTCCGGAAGGATGCCCAGTCAATCTCTCTCTCTCTGCACCTCTCAAAGTCAGCCTCTCTCCACTTCACAGTCAGACAGACATACGGAAATAGACAGGCATAGAGAAAATGACATTCAGACAGATATAGACAGAGACACATAGAGAGAGAGAGAGAAACGGAGAGACAAAGAGAGGGTCAGAGTGTGAGACAGAGAGAGAGAGAGAGGAGAGAGAGAGAGAGAGAGAGAGAGAGAGAGAGAGAGAGAGAGAGAGAGAGAGAGAGAGAGAGAGAGAAAAAGAAACAGACATACAGGAGAGACAGAAAGACAGACAGACACACACAGTGACAAACATACATACAGAAGACATAGACAAAAAAGCAGAAAAGACAGTGAAACAGTGGTATATAGACTGACATGTATCACTGTGATACATGTCAGATTATATTATATATATATATATATATATATATATATATATAATATATATATATATATATATATAATATATATATATATATATATATATATATATATGTCGTACCTAGTAGCCAGAACGCACTTCTCAGCCTACTATGCAAGGCCCGATTTGCCTAATAAGCCAAGTTTTCATGAATTAATTGTTTTTCGACTACCTAACCTACCTAACCTAACCTAACCTAACTTTTTCGGCTACCTAACCTAACCTAACCTATAAAGATAGGTTAGGTTAGGTTAGGTAGGGTTGGTTAGGTTCGGTCATATATCTACGTTAATTTTAACTCCAATAAAAAAAAATTGACCTCATACATAATGAAATGGGTAGCTTTATCATTTCATAAGAAAAAAATTAGAGAAAATATATTAATTCAGGAAAACTTGGCTTATTAGGCAAATCGGGCCTTGCATAGTAGGCTGAGAAGTGCGTTCTGGCTACTAGGTACGACATATATATATATATATATATATATATATATATATATATATATATATATATATATATATATATATATATATATATATATATATATAATATAATTACATAATTATTTTTTCTTTTATCATTATTCTTAACCATTTCTTCAATTCTGAAAATCACTTTTATTTAAGATCGTATTCTCTAACGGCACTGAAGGCCGTGGCTTCTGAAATATTTGTTATGGCCAAAAGACAAGAGACATCTTAAGAGTATTTAATTCTCTTGAGATGAACACTATGGTCATGTAGGACAGCAGAGCCATATCGCTTCCGGTTTTAGCTTCCCAGTAGAGAAGTGCTCCCGAGATTGTAAACCCAACCCAAATGGTAATTAAAGTAACACTTATGTTTATACTTTGATAATGATCTCTTTGGTATGATTCTTGAGGATTTCCTTATCAGGTCGTTCATCAGTCAATCATTATTATTATCATAAATAACTTCAATTTTATTTCGCAGAGATGAAGTAGTGAAGGACAGTCTCGAGGTCAGCTTTGACTCACTCCTGTCTTCTTGGCTCCAACACTTTCACCACCACCAAGCCACCTGGTCACGACTCCTACACCACCACTAAGCCCCCTGGTCACGACTCCTTCACCACCACCAAGCCCCCTGGTCACGACTCCTTCACCACCACCAAGCCACCTGGGCACGAGCCCTCCACTATCAAGCCACCTTGATACGTCTCCTACACCTTCAACAAGCCTCCTGGACACGACCACTATTACCAAGACTACCATAACTACCATTACCACCATCGTCAAACCATCTGCCCTAGCAACTACTGCTAATTAACACCATCGACACTCTCACTATCATCACAACCACAACCAACATCACACCAACAATCAACATCTCTAAAATCACCAAAAACAATATTACCACCACTGTTACCATGACAACATCACCAAACACAATGGAAACTCTTTGCACACAAATACATGCATATACAGGTGGGGGGACATGGTGGGTGAGGGAACAACACGCTGGATTCGTAGACTTAGGGACCGGGCGATGGCGGAAACAAATGGGTACAGTTTCTTTTACCCTGATGCACCTGTTACCTAGCAGTAAATAGGTACCTGGGAGCTAGACAGCTGCTACGGCCTGTTTCTGGGGGTCGTGTGTGTGTGTGTGGAAAAAAAATTGGTTGATTGATTGACAGTTGATATGCGGGCCGAAAGAACCAGAGCTCAACCCCTGCAAGCACAACTTGGTGAATACACCGACACACACACACACACACACACACACACACACACACACACACACACATACACACACACACACACACACACACACATACACACATATAGAGGCGTGACGGCAGTGAACAACATATAAATAACAGGTGAAAGAAAGGAAAATTGGAGCGAGTCCATGTCCTTGAGCTGAGCAGCATCTGTTGACACCTGCACTCACACACCTGCCATACATCACCCATACGCTTGTCATTCCTGCAACCCCACACCTGCATCCACACACACTTTACATCCCTGCACCCACACATATGCTATACATACAACCATGCACATATCGTATCTGCACCAATACACCTACCAAACCTTCACCCACACACCTGCCATATCTGCACCTAACACATATGGCATACCTGTCCCTACACACCTGCCATACCTGCACACCACACACCTGTCATACCTTTGCCTTCACCCATTCACGTATTGTGCGTCACACTAGATGCCATAGATTGCTTTAGGTGACTTTAGCATTGAATGTATATGTGTGCTTGTGTGTGTGAGTGTGAGTGTAAGTTTGTGTATGATGTGTATGTATATGCGAGTGTTTATGTGTGTTTATGGATAGATGATTTCCAAAGCATCTTTGAATCTCATTTCAAAACGTTCTCTCTTCCCTCATCACCATCAGGTCTCCTCCCCCATCACCATTCACTCCCGGACACCATCACCATAATGATGGTCACTATCACTCCAGTTCACAATCTCCAACTTGTGAGCTGGAGTGAAGATAACAGTGGAAGCCCGAGTCGCCTTGCTTGGCCGCTTGAGACTTACAGATGATCACTCAAGCAGCACAGAGATAATGAAGGAGTTGGAACGCTTCAGGATGTTACTTCTTCATTGGGATCACTAGACTATATGGCAAAAACGGCATGCAACATCCGGTACACGGTTTGGCCGGGTTGACTTAGCAGTAAAGCTGTCTCTGAAATGTTACTTGCCATAAGAATATAGGATACTGCAGAAGGATTATAATGAGCTCATGTGTGGGGGAACTTTAAAATATACCCAGTCATGTTCACACGCATATATGACTTGTTCTTCTCGTATTCCGGTTTTTTACACATCATTCACTCGTGTCATGGAGGTGGAGGTCAAGACGAGGCGCTTCAGGAACTTTCAAAACTAATAAGTCGGTGATCGCGACCACCGACCTGACACTTCACCGACCTGACACTCCAAAACCAACCTGACACTCCAACACCAACCTGACACTCCAACACCAACTTGACAGTACCGCCACCATGAGGACAATACTACCTCATCCGGTCACTACCGTCACCAAATGTAAACGCAGTTAACATTTTAAGAGCACTTAAATCACCTTGTGTGCTCAATAACCCACTGCATCTTAGTTTTATATATGTAAAACAAATCTCTAGTCCTGTTCATGGAGGACACAAAAAAGTTATATACTGTATGCTTATTATTGTCATATGGCCACGGCCGTGGGAAAATTACGGGCTATTCAGGCCCGTGCCACCTCTTGGGTGGCTTAATCTTCATCAATCAATCTGTGGGAGAAAAAATTAGACACTATCACCTCACTCGGACATGACCACCTCAACCGGACACTGTCACAACCAATCAGACTCCTACTCATTCACACATATACACACACCCACACACACACACGCACACACACAACTCATCAACAGTTGCAAATATAGATAGGTATATGGAAAGCAAGAGTGTCGGGAACAATTGCAATCAACGACAGAAAGACGGTATCCAGGAGTTGAAGCCTGCCCTGCCAACTCACACACACACACGATCGACATAGAGGTGAGATTATACACAAACATTTTACGAATTCACCCTCGTAATCCCAATAAACTATTCTTCTATAATTATCCAAGCAATCTCGGCAATCCCACCGCAAGTTTAGCCAGAACCCGATCCTCATCCTTGCCCCGCCTCTCAATATCTCCACTCCTTCAAGCAACCCCGTAGTACACACAGTTACAGCCCCGCTCCTGTGTCAGGTAAGTCCACTACGGGCTCACCATAGCCCGTGTTACTTGGAACTTTTGTTCTGAGTAGCTGAATCTAAAACAACAACATTCCCGTAGTATCCCAGTAGGTCCCACTCTCGCAGATAAAGACCACCTATTGTGGCAGCGGTGAACACTGAACCATTACCCGACACACCAGTCTGGGGTTCACTGAACGATGAAGCTTCGTGTGCTCATCCTAAAACGAATTCCCCGCCCCTCAGAAACGCCCCGTGAAGCAAGAACCCAGCAGTGCAAAAAGGAAATTTGATTCAGCTGATAGCCCGGCCTGATAAGCACAAGCCCTCCTCAGTATCTAGGTACTCCTTTGAAGCTATGATTGAGGCTTTTATCATATATCTAGCTCTCCGTGATGTACTGATCGAAGAAGTTCTCGAAACTCTCCACGTCGGATCTCTGCTCGAAGTTCTGCTCGAAGCTTCATTACCTTCCATCGCCACGCTCACGAGGCACCGTTAACACAATAATCCTCCCCTCCACATGTCTGCTTTTTTAATGCCTCGTGTGGACATGTTTCACTAATAATGATTTTCCTTTGCATATTCTCCGTGGTGGAGCCGACTCTCATTTCCCTGACATACAAATCGGTAGGAAGAGAGGGGGGCTTGCTGTCGAGTATGTGCGTGGGGAAGAGGAGCGGTGGGAAGGGAACGGAATTTTCCTGTCGCATTATGACAGCAAAAAACCTGGTTACATAAAAAATAACTCTTGACATGTTAAACTTGCTGAGAACAATTATATATAAATATATGCAAGTTTGTCACGCCTGTGCACCGGTGTCTGACGCACATAATGCACATTAGACGTGCTGCACAGTACTTGCAAATAAAAGATTTTGTCTTAAAACCACTATACAATCAGTACAAGCTTCAACCTATCCTCAAGCTAGACTAATCCAAGTGCCTGCTGATCCGAAAAATAAACTCATCAATTTTAACATAATGTGTCTTCAAGATCAATCCGATCTCAAATATACAAAAATATTATTACGCATTAGAATTATACGTATAGTTAGGCGTAGGTTAGATTAGGTGCTTAGGTTCAGCTGGCACTAATTTACATTTACGTTACGTGGATGAAGCTTTTAGAGAGGTGCGATTCGAGAAGAGGCCCTGAACGAAGTACTGCTCGAGAAAACTACATACATCATCCAGCCCGTCCTCCAAACAAAGACCCAAAAGTGATTCCATGCACCCGCCAAACCCCCTGTTTATGAATGGAAAACTGTTTACGCACGACTCACAACTGCTGACGTTCGAACACTTCTGGAGCAAATGATTCACTAACGAATTTTGTTCGAACCACAACGCTGTAAATGCTTCACGCACTACTATAAATACAAATAATCGCCAACAGAACTTAAACACCTAACCTAACCTAACCTAACCTATGAATATATATGCCCAATATGCTAATATATTATAATATTTATATTTGAGAAAATTTCCGTTTTGAATGAACAGCATGTAAAAATTTATGAATGCGTCTGTGGGGTCGACCGCTGTATGGAATGGACTTGAGTCGAGGACGGGTTGTCATCATTTGTAGATCGTAAGGAGTAATTATAAGGAGAAAGTACTAAGCCAGAAGGACTATATGACGAAGGAACAAAGGAGCTGAGTGACTCTGAGCTGACTCTTCAGAATCACACAGAATATAAACATTACTGCTATACGTGTGGTTTAGAGAATCACATAGGGAAGGAATAGTGCCCAACCACTTGGACCATCCGCTGTACTGACCATTCCAGGTAGATGGATAGTTTTGAGTGCTTCTCATTCATAAACAAAGGATTTGGTGACTGTATTAACGAGCATTTGGCGCTTATGATGAGGTCGGGTTGGTTGAAGGCTACAATCAGAGTTTCGACAAGAACGCCTGCGTTCAGACCGAGAAAATTAATTGTGTTATCTTCAACGGGCCATTTAACGCGAATATCGAGGTAAAATCAGTGAAGAAAACTTACATCGAAGAAATATTTTTAAGACGATGAACTTTTAAGGTAATTACTGATTATCAGCTAGTCAAGAGAGCGAATAACTCCGGATTATATGATATTAATGTGACAACTGGGGAGTGACTGGGACACGCCTTCACATTAAATAGGGTAATGTTTGACTTACCTTCACATTAATTAAGGTAATGTTCCTCGCACCTTCACCTTCATTAAGGTAATTTGAATTCACATTCATTAAGGTAAGTCTTTATTCACACTCATTAAGGTAATGTTTTACGCGATTAAGGCTTTATGCCATAATTATGTAGACGTTTTTCAGTCAATTTGTACTCATCAGTAGAATAGCTGCCTCGCTTCTTGCTGGGTCGGCGTTCGATCCCCAATTGTCCAAGTGTTTGTGCAGCGTTCATTCACCCAATCCTCGTATCCCAGATATCAGATTATTTTCCTCGTATACTAGATACGTGTCCTCATATCTTAGCTCCTTTCCCTCATATCCCAGATCCGTGTTCTCATATTCCAGCTCCTTGTCCCTTAATTAAATTTATAAGTCTGCATTATTAGCAACTCAAGGATCAAACACCTACATGATGTTGATGAAATACATATAGTAACATCAACAAAAATCATACATAGTTTCCAACATTTTACAGCAGAGGAAGAGATGGCATTGATGCAAATTTTTTAGTAGTAAAGAGATAGTTTTGCTTGCCACGATTTATATCAATAATGGCAAATTTAAAAACCAATTATAATAACTCCCGCCCGACTACAGCCAATACATGTAAATTCCGTTCTGATTCAGCCAATAGCTATAAACTCCGACGGACTGCATTGAATAAATTAATCTTCTCCCAAATCAGGCGGAACATAAACATTACTGCTATACACGTGGTTCAGAGAACTCTCTATATTCTCTCTCACAACAACATTGTCTTAGCTTCTCGCATGTCATGGTAACCTTTTGTTTGTAAGGTCAAAGTTCTTTATAATAGAAGGGACTGTTGACCTTAGCAAGCAGAGCGCTGACAAGCAGTTAAGGTTTAAATTGCGCCCCAAGAGTGTGTCACTATCAACCGTACAGCATTTTAATATACAGTGATGCTTTCTTTTCCTCACAAAAAATGTATTTTGGTTTTGTTTAAAGTAAACCAAAAAAAATTTCCATTTTTAATGTGATTTCTGTGTTCGTGGAAAGGTTATTTATTTTGTTGTGACAAAAATGAATTTGTTTACCTGAGGTAGAAATCAATATATACAATCTGAGGTTTATTACAGTATTAAGTAGAAGAGGATATTGAGTCTTTTGGGGGACATTATGTCTTAATTTTTCTGAAACTGCTACTGGCATTGTTTTTAATTTAATATTACAAAAATATTGAGATTTTTTTTAAATATTTTCGTGTCGCTTAATTTAAAAAATCACTCACACACAATTACTCTCAAAATACTCTCGCTCGACGGGTCTGACAATTCACTATGATTCGGTGGATCACTATTCACTATCAATCATTGACTGGAGAGGCAAGATGCTTGATCTAAAGCTCGACTTTACAGGTAAAGTTATGAGAAAAATGGAGTGGAGGGACACACACACACACACACACACATTCTTCAGGAATCTGTACACCGGTTGATAGACAGTTCAGAGGCGGGACCAAGAGCTGAAACTCAACCACCACAAGCACAACTAGGTGAGTGCACACACAAACACACTTTTATATGTAATGATAGAACCCAAGATGTTCAAGAACTTGAACTCCAGTATATTGAAAAATGAAAGATGGGACCCAAAAGCTGAATGTCAGCTCCGGAAATACATATAGATATTTGCAAACACGCACACATCCACATACAGTGTAAGTGTGTTAGGGTATCTAACACAGTGCATAGTTACAAACCGAATAAGATTTCAGCTTAGATTGAACAGAGCAGAAGAAGTTGTTAAACACATGGGGCAAACTCTTATTGAAGCGACCATACGAGTCATAAAAACTCACACTGAAGTAAAACAGAAACAAGTAACACTTAGTGGGCCAGCCAGAGGCTTAGGGCCCGCGCAGAAATATCTCTGCAAACAAAAAAAAACGTGTTTCCACTTCTCGAGGAAGCTTCAAACGAACATCGACAATACACA
>NC_091151.1:45881244-45961094 GCF_040958095.1 Procambarus clarkii | reverse complement strand
CGCTCGTTAATCCAGCTCCCAAACTCCTTCTTTATGACGGGAAAAAAACAGTTTACACACGACTCACAGCTGCTACGGTTGCCTTGTGATGACTTCGGGGCTCAATGTCCCCGCGGCCCGGTCCTCGACCAGGACTCTGTCGTTGAATTTTTCTTGAATGTTTCGCTCTCTTCCTGTGTTCGAATTGCACATTTTTAAATGCTTCATCCACATACTACAAATGCAAATAATTGCCAACAGAATCAAAAATCAAACGTAACAAATCTCAGGTCTAAATATACACCAAATTATAAAATAAATTTTGTTTTTGACTACTCGGCAGGTTAAAACTGACCAATGAGGCTTTGGGGCGACCACAGCTGGGACAAGCATAGGCTGAGGATTGACTGAGGGCGACCGTAGCTTAGACAAGCATAGTCTGAGGATTGACTGAGGGCGACCGTAGCTTAGACAAGCATAGTCTGAGGATTGACTGAGGACGACCGCAGCTTGGAGGAGCATAGTCTGAAGTGTGACTGAGGACGACCGCAGCTGGGACGGGCATAGTCTGAAGTTTGACTGAGCACGGGCGAAATATAGACGAGCATGTTCCGTAATTCTGGGACCATATCTCGTAAATATGAACTATTTATGAAATCGTTGTTTAAGTTCCAACCCACTTAAGTTTTCAAGCCTCAAGTTTCCATGGACTTATGCTTACATGAGCTAAGATTTGGACTCGGTATCTTACTGATTCGAGCTTACTTGGGGCCGAGGTTTGGAATTTAAATCATATGCACTGAAGCTTGGAAGAGCCTAATCGTACTCATGACCATATACCCGACTCACGACGAAGAAATATATGTGAATACATGAATATTTCTGAGAGATAATTTGAATCAACGTCAAACCCTCATAGAGATAGGGTGAGGGGAGAGAGATAAGGTGAGAGAGAGAGATAGGGTGAGAGAGAGAGAGAGATAGGGTGAGAGAGAGAGAGATATTATGGGAAAGTGAGAGTGTAAGGGAGAGAAATGTAGGGTGAGGGAGAAATGAAAGGTCACACACACACACACACACACACACACACACATATCATCTCGGGACCAAAGAGCCAAAGCTCAACCCCCGTAAGCACAATTAGGTGAGTACACACACACACACACACATACAGAAACACACACATGAGAGGTTGAGAGGTGGTAATGTGGTGGAGACGATTGAGAGGCAGGACCAAAGAGCCAAAGCTCAACCCATGGAAGCACAACTAGGTGAGTACAACTAGGTGAAAACACACACACACACACACGCCCACACACACACGCCCACACACACACGCCCACACACACACGCCCACACACATGCCCACACACACACACACACACACCACGCACACACACACACACACACACACACACACACACACACACACACACACACACACACACACACACACACACTTGCCAACCATCAATTTCACTGCCAAAATTAAAACTATTCATTTTATGCTGAAAGTCTCTTGTCTAAAGAGTCCAATCAGGAAAAAACTGAATTTAATACTAAAATCCGCTCAGAAATCACTGTTTACCACAGACTCGAAGATTGGCAGCGAAAGAGAGAGAGAGAGAGAGAGAGAGAGAGAGAGAGAGAGAGAGAGAGAGAGAGAGAGAGAGAGAGAGAGAGAGAGAGAGACAGAGACAGAGAGAGGAAAATAAAGCCTACAGATCACTATTAAAAATTTTCCAGGAAGATATTTCATTTTTTATTTTTTCTCTTTTTACCTTTTTCGGTCAGTGACCCTTTCAGTCTGTCAAAACTTAGGTCTGGCTTTTGTTCCGGACTTGGTTCACTCTGTTCATTGTTAGTTCCGCTCAGACCTGCTCCTCCCTGTGTGTGTGTGCTTCCCTTACTGAGCTTGCAGGGTCGAGCATCTGCTCTTAAACCCCGCCTTTCCACTATCATTGATTCGATGCAATGACTCATTTCACTCGTTTTCCTTATATTTACATTTAACATTTTTGAGAATCTATTGGAGCCATGAGTTGACTCGAACCAGCGATCACTATATACCCTCGCACATTCTTGCTTTTCGACTGTTCTCCGAATACACGTGTATTATGCAGACGAGGAGTCACAATAACGTGGCTGAAATATGTTGGCCAAACCACACACTAGAAAGTGAATTGATGACGACGTTTCGGTCCGTCCTGGACCATTCTAAATCGGCTTGAGAATGGTCCAGAATGCACTGAAACGTCGTCGTCCCTTCACCTTCTAGTGTGTGGTCTGGTCAACACGTGTATTACTTCCACTTTGTGGTATTCCTGTGTTCTGGGCTTCCTGTATTTTTTTCAAAGTTCTTTTACTTCTCATTTTTTCCTCTAAGCATTGTCTATTAAACCAAAGGATTTTTTTTGAGGGAGGAGAAAGATGTACACCTCCTTTATCCCTCAGAAGAGGTGTACATCTTCAGCTTCGTTTCAATGACTAGTTATGAAGACCATCATACCTTAAGTTGTTTCCTCTAAGTTCTATTTACTATGGTATTCTCTCTAACAATTCTCTATAGTGGTCTGGTACTCTTATGGAAAGCTAGTTTCCACGCCACTCTTCTGTTCCTATCGCTACAGCTCTCATGACAACTACGTAATGAAAGATTAGTACACAATGGTCACTTTCCCCATTGGTGTTTCGTACTCAGCATTCTCAATGAGTTTGTGTATTCACCTGGTTGTATTCACCTAGTTGTGCTTGCGGGGGTTGAGCTCTGGCTCTTTGGTCCCGCCTCTCAACTGTCAATCAACTGGTGTGTGTATGTGCTGTATGTGTAAGCCAGAGCCTTCTTCCATCCTCTCTATACCTCCTCATCCTTCTCCCCCCCCCTCCTTGTTCTCTTCTTTTCTCCTCCTTCCCTTGTGCCTCTTCCCCATCCTCCTTGTGCATCTCTTCCTCCTCCTCCAACGTCTCCTACGCTGCCTCCCACCTCTCAGTATCGATGGGTCGGTCTCGGCTAATCTGTCTCTGTAACGTTTCGTGGCAATGTGTTCCACACTACTTCCAACTGTTCAAGTTGGAACAGTTGAAACGCTCTCTCTCTCTCTCTCTCTCTCTCTCTCTCTCTCTCTCTCTCTCTCTCTCTCTCTCTCTCTCTCTCTCTCTCTCTCTCTCTCTCTCTGTGCTGGTATGTGTGTGGGGGGGGGGGAATGGTACAGACTACTGGTATGTGGGGAAGAGACTGGTACTGTGTGGTAAATACTAATATGTCGTAGATATATTCATATAGTGTAGTAGATAGAAATGTGTTGTAATAGATACCTGTATTTTAAACTACAAACAATTAATCTACTCCCCTCATCCCAACCACATAATTTTTTATAATGATCCGAATACATAGCGAGCGTATAAAGCCACGTTTAATGAGAGTTTCAACATAACTGACTTTCCAAAGAATTAAAGTGTGTCGTGGGAGGAGATCAAAAGCCAGGATGAGCAAATATCAGAGAGTTATGAATTCCATTTCTTGAAGCGAGATGAATTAGCGAGGAGCGCTAGTTGGAGCGAACTAAGTTAGCGAAGTTTTAAAAAGAGATATACAGTGCTAGTTTAAACAAAATTAACGAAGTTAGCAAGAGCGCTAATTTAGAACCAAGGAAGTTAGGGATATTAGCAGAGTGCTCCTTGTAACGAATTTAGCAACGTCGTCAAGAGAGGAAGATTCAGACAGACGTGATGTGAGGGGGAAATATTAGAGAAAGGACCAAGAGAAGATAGTTCCCCTTTCAGGGAGCGAGCGTGTGATTCGCTACACGTAAATGGTAAATGTGACTTGGTCTTCACACGAGGAAAAAACACAATTTCATTTAATATTTAGATTGATCTGGCTCGTTCCACTCTCACTCTCTCTCTCTCTCTCTCTCTCTCTCATCTCTCTCTCTCTCTCTCTCTCTCTCCTCTCTCTCTCTCTCTCTCTCTCTCTCCTCTCTCTCTCTCTTTCTCTCTCCTCTCTTTCTCTCTCCCTCTCTTTCAGTCTCACTCTCTCTCTCTCTCTTTGTTTTTCCTTTCGCCCTCCTCCCCATGTCTCTTCCAGCTCTTTCTCACCCAGTTTAACGGCAGAAATGGAACTCAAGGCGAGATAAATGTGTCACAGTAGTGAGAAACATAAATTGGCTGAAGCGAGACAGAAATCGACGAGCCAGTAATTTTCTCGAGTTGGCCCAAGTGCAGAAACCTGTTCCTGTTTTCTGTTCATCGACTCGCGGCCCCCCCTCTCTAAATTGGATTTATCGGAGATTATATTTTTGTGTACCTACGACTGTTTGCGCTTCAGAAATACTTCATTTTGGGTGGTTTTGTGTTCCTAGGAGTGTTGTATTTTTGGATGTGTTTGTGTTCCTGGAGTGTTGTATTTTTTGGGTACGTTTGTGTTGCTAGGTGTGTTGTATTTTTGGGTGTGTTTGTGTTCCCGGGTGTGTTGTGTTCCAGAGTTACTCTACGTAGATATAACAATCCACAACTGGAATAACATCGACAGTGTACGTGAATTCACTGAACATTTGAACGACGTTCAAAAAAGCAGATACTTATTTTTCTAAACGTTCTACTTGCAATCAATGTGACACCATTGCTAGGATATACTTGCAGGTTATCCTCGTCTTAGGAAGCATAGGCAGAAGTTTAAGAAAGTTTAGACATTTGCTGCAAGAATAGTAACAGAAATCAAGCAACTAAGTTTCGAAAACAGAATAAAAAGAACTCTGTCTAACGACGCCAAAACAGAAGCACCAGGAGTGACATGATCACAACCTTCAAGATACTAACGAGAAATAGGGTAGAATCATACCCTCTTCAAGAGTTTGGCATAAAGCTCGTTTTCTGATTTTAACAAAAACTCTTTATATATATCGTTTAGCTATGCCAGGTTAGGTTAAACTAGGTTGGATTTTAATCCTTTGAGGAATTATGTAATGCAAGAAGTAACCTGCATTCAGGGATATGAATAGACAAAGTGGACAACACACATAGCATGTTCAGATGAGGGAACCCATCATGAAACTACACTACACTACACTACACTAGGCCAATAGAAACGGCCTATTGACATAGCTCGGGTGCATGGGAAAGTTGTGTAAAAACCCTGGTTTGTGTCTCGGAGAGGTTGCAGGATCCAAGTAAGTTCAGTAGAACTTCTGGTTTCAACTCTTTTACCATGTCGTAGCTCAGTCGATTAAGGCAGAGTCTGGGATGATCTCGGACGTAGGTTCGAATTCTCGTCACGGCCCTTGTGATTTGTTCACATCATGAAGCGTCACAGACTGGAGTAGAGAGCACAAATGTGTCAAACACAACAACAACATACTCGGGTACTGAGTAAGTATGTGGAATGGGCAAGATGGAGAAGTGGTGGAAACCACCTTCGTGCTAAAGGAGTTGAATCTCACGTAGATGGAAGAGAAAAGATGATTGACACATGTTCACAACATGCAAAGTACTCTGGGGAAATACAGAGAGCGGAAAAGTGGATAGCACTCGGATAGCAAGTGGATAGCCGAGTGGATAGACCTCGGGAGTCGTAGTTCTCAGTTCCCAGGTCGAGTCCCGGCCGAGCAGAAACTAATGCGCAGAGTTTCATTCACCTAACAGCAAATAAATACCTGGGGGTTAGACAGCTACTACGGGCAGCATCCTGGGGAGTGTGTGTGAGTGTGTGTGTGTGTGTGTGTGTGTGTGTGTGTGTGTACTCACCTAATTGTACTCACCTAATTGTGCTTGCGGGGGTTGAGCTCTGGCTCTTTGGTCCCGCCTCTCAACCGTCAATCAACTGGTGTACAGATTCCTGAGCCTATTGGGCTCTATCATATCTACATTTGAAACTGTGAATGGAGTCAGCCTCCACCACATCACTTCCTAATGCATTCCATTTGCTAACTACTCTGACACTGAAAAAGTTCTTTCTAACGTCTCTGTGGCTCATTTGGGTACTCAGCTTCCACCTGTGTCCCCTTGTTCGCGTCCCACCAGTGTTGAAAAGTTCATCCTTGTTTACCCGGTCGATTCCCCTGAGGATTTTGTAGGTTGTGATCATGTCCCCCCTTACTCTTCTGTCTTCCAGTGTCGTGAGGTGCATTTTCCCGCAGCCTTTCCTCATAACTCATGCCTCTTAGTTCTGGGACTAGTCTAGTAGCATACCTTTGGACTTTTTCCAGCTTCGTCTTGTGCTTGACAAGGTACGGGCTCCATGCTGGGGCCGCATACTCCAGGATTGGTCTTACATATGTGGTGTACAAGATTCTGAATGATTCCTTACACAGGTTCCTGAACGCCGTTCTGATGTTAGCCAGCCTCGCATATGCCGCAGACGTTATTCTCTTTATGTGGGCTTCAGGAGACAGGTTTGGTGTGATATCAACTCCTAGATCTTTCTCTCTGTCTGTTTCATTAAGTACTTCATCTCCTATTCTGTATCCTGTGCCTGGCCTCCTGTTTCCACTGCCTAGTTTCATTACTTTGCATTTACTCGGGTTGAACTTCAACAGCCATTTGTTGGACCATTCACTCAGTCTATCCAGGTCATCTTGTAGCCTCCTACTATCATCCTCTGTTTCAATCCTCCTCATAATTTTTGCATCGTCGGCAAACATTGAGAGGAACGAGTCTATACCCTCTGGGAGATCATTTACATATACCAGAAACAGTATAGGTCCAAGGACTGACCCCTGCGGGACTCCACTTGTGACGTCTCGCCAATCTGAGACCTCACCCCTCACACAGACTCGTTGTCTCCTGTTGCTTAGGTATTCCTCTATCCACCGGAAGTACCTTCCCTCTCACTCCAGCCTGCATCTCCAACTTTCGCACTAGCCTCTTGTGTGGCACTGTATCAAAGGCTTTCTGACAATCCAAAAATATGCAGTCTGCCCACCCTTCTCTTTCTTGCCTTATTTTTGTTGCCTGGTCGTAGAATTCAAGTAACCCTGTGAGGCAGGACCTGCCATCCCTGAACCCATGTTGATGCTGTGTTACAAAGTTCCTTCGCTCCAGATGCTCCACTAGTGTGTGTGTGTGTGTGTGTGTGTGTATGTGTGAGTGTGTGTGTGTGTGTGTGTGTGTGTGTGTGTGTGTGTATGTGTGTGTGTGTGTGTGTGTGTGTGTGTGTGTGTGTGTGTGTGTGTGTGTGTGTGTGTGTGTGTGTGTGTGTGTGTGTTAGTGTTAGAGAGACATATATGTACTAGATATGATAGCGGAAATTAAGGCCGGGAATCAGTACGTGAGATTAGACAACCGGCGGTTAAAAATTTGTTTTATGTTCACAAGGATGTGGCACAAATTTGTTTCCAAAAATCATGTTGGGTTCGAACCAGTGTTTAAGATATGCTCAAGTCTACCATTAAGATTATGACACAGTATTACCGCTCCTTAAACCTGTAATTTATAACAGTCGCTTCTCTGGTTATCCTTATTGCCTGCTGTTGGTGCTGTGGTAGCCTCTGAGGGCTTGCTTCATTCTGGACCCCAGTTCGAATCCAATATCACTCTTTAAGGTTTAATGTTATCATTGGCTGAACTTTTTATGTAGTTACGCCTTTCTAGTATAACTCTGTTCCTAACTATGGTGCAGTGAATAGCCCAGTCGGCTCACAACCGATTGGACCCAAGTTCGGTTCCTGGGTGGACGAGACGTTTGGGCACGTTTCCGAACGCCTCATACATCTGTTCACCAAGACGTAAATAGGTACTCGGGAGAGTGGGTAACTTTTGTGTGTTGTAACTTGAGAAAGTCGATTAGCACTTGGTCTACAACAATGTTTTACAACCAGGGTGCCACAAGGGGTCCACCACAGGTGTGCCACAAGGGGTCCACCACAGGTGTGCCACAAGGGGTCCACCACAGGTGTGCCACAAGGGGTCCACCACAGGTGTGCCACAAGGGGTCCACCACAGGTGTGCCACAAGGGGTCCACCACAGGTGTGCCACAAGGGGTCCACCACAGGTGTGCCACAAGGGGTCCACCACAGGTGTGCCAAAAGGGGTCCACCACAGGTGTGCCACAAGGGGTCCACCACAGGTGTGCCACAAAGGGTCCACCACAGGTGTGCCACAAGGGGTCCACCACAGGTGTGCCACAAGGGGTCCACCACAGGTGTGCCACAAGGGGTCCACCACAGGTGTGCCACAAGGGGTCCACCACAGGTGTGCCACAAAGGGTCCACCACAAGTGTTCCACAAAGGGATCCACCACAGGTGTGCCACAAGGTGTCCACCACAGGTGTGCCACAAGGGGTCCACCACAGGTGTGCCACAAAGGGATCCACCACAGGTGTGCCACAAGGGGTCCACCACAGGTGTTCCACAAAGGGGTCCACCACAGGTGTGCCACAAGGGGTCCACCACAGGTGTTCCACAAAGGGGTCCACCACAGGTGTGCCACAAGGGGTCCACCACAGGTGTCCCACAGAGGGTGTGCCACAAAGGGGTCCACCACAGGTGTCCCACAAAGAGGTCCACCACAGGTGTGCCACAAAGGGGTCCACCACAGGTGTGCCGCAAGGGGTCCACCACAGGTGTGCCACAAAGGGGTTCACCACAGGTGTGCTGCGGGAATTTTTGAAAAAAAAAAGTTGAAAAGAATCGCTGGAAAAAAAATTCAAGTAAAAAATATCATGGAGGTAAATTTTCGAAGCAGTGAATATGTTTGCATAAAAGGCCAACACCTGGCCACACCGAGCTGCAGTCTTCAGTCAGCTGGTGCTCGGAACAGCTGGTGCTCGGAACAGCTGGTGCTCGGATCAGCTGTGTTGCTCGGAACAGCTGTGTTGCTCGGATCAGCTGTGTAGCTCGGATCAGCTGTGTTGCTCGGAACAGCTGGTGCTCGGAACACCTGCGTAGCTCGGATCAGCTTGTTGCTCCGTGAGAGCTCGCTCTAGTGTATTTTTTTTATCTCAATTCCGTTCTAATTATTTTCATAATTCTGGATTTAGAAGAGTGTTCCCTTTGTTCAGTGTCACCAGTCAATATATATATATATATATATATATATATATATATATATATATATATATATATATATATATATATATATATATATATATATATATTGCAGCCCCGAGTGCAATTAGTTGCAGCGTAAGAGTAGCTGAAACTAATGTGGCTCACAGCAACAGTTTCCTTGAACACCGCCGCAAGTGTAGAGATGAGTCACATTATAATTGTCCACAGAATTCTGTTTCCTGGAATGTGTCTGTGTTGGGTTCGTGTGTTCACCTACGTGGGCTTGTTTTGTCGAGCCTCAACTCCCAATCCCCACCTTTCAAACATTTTAGTGTTTAATACAATAAACTATATTCGTATTATTATTATTACATTTTTATGTTAAATGTTCTTGGTTGAGTTAGCTCCACTTTCATCTTTATCTAAGTCATTCATTTATTTGCATCGCTAGACAAGGAATCAATTACCCAGTCAGCCAGCCAGTCAGCCAGTCAGCCAGCCAGTCAGCCAGTCAGCCAGCCAGTCAGCCAGTCAGCCAGCCAGTCAGTTAACAAGTCCCCCAGACAGCCAGCTAGAAACCCAGAAACCATCCAGTCAGATTTTCATCTACCAAGCGTAATATACATATAAATAGTCAACTAGCTAGACAGCTAACTAGCCAGACAGACAACTAGCCAGGCAGACAATTAAGCAGCTAGACATGCACCTACCAGCCAGCCAGCCAGCCAGGCAGGAAGCCGGCCAACCTGTCACCCAGAGAGCCTGAAACTCACGCAGCCAATAAGTATGTTTTTCCAGCATTAAAAACATCAACAATAATAATGTATATTTTATTTTCAAATACGTGATGGGAATTAGAGCGCGTAGCACTCTGTAGAACCCAGTCATGGTGTTAAATTAATGGAAGAGCTAATCTGTTGTTCCACCCTTTTTCTGTTGCTAAGTCGTCGTTCTGTTCGTGTGCCGTTGTTATGAAGGTTGAATGCTGGCATTCAGGTCGTGAGACGTTGTACAGCTGGTTTTATTCCGGGGATCAATGGTCGTGGGTCGTTTCTTCCAGCGTCTGTTGTTGCTATAGTCGTCTGCGGTCGTATTTTTTCCCCCCCAACCCTTTTCTTCCCTTCATTTCCCTTCCACTGTTTTCCTATTTACTCCTTTTTCTTCTTTCTTTACTTTTTCCCCTTTCTTCTTTTCTGTTCTCTTTCCACCTACACTCTCTGGTTTCTGACTTCCCTAGTTTCTCTCCAAACACTTTCTCTAACACGACCTTCGCTTTAACCCTCCCGTTTTCCCATTCCCTCCTTCCCCTTCCATTTCCCCCTCCTCCGTCCCATTTCCCCCCCCCCCCTCTTCACCATCAACACCTGATCACATCTCATTTAATGTGTTGGCTTCAATTAAACTAAGCCGATTAAGCTCTACTCACTTCAAAGCCGATCTGCCTGTATCATAGTAGGTGTTCCGCTCAGTTGTGTATCCGCCCGTCGGCTCGGTCGAGTCGCCCGTCGGCTTGGTTGTGTCGCCCGTCGGCTCGGTTTTGTCGCCTGTCGGCTCGGTCGAGTCGCCGGTCGGCTTGGTTACGCACGCTTGCCGGCTCGGTTATGTTCCCCTGTCGGCTCGGTTGTGTTCCCCTGTCGGCTCGGTTGTATTTACTCGTCAGCCCGGCTTGTTCGTCCGTCGGGTCGATTGTGTCCGCCCGTCGGACTATTGTTGTCAGTTAGAGGGCCGTTTTGAGGCAGCTGCTTGGGGCTACGTCTGTCAGAAGTCGAGTTTCATCCGTTTATCGGTCGGGAAGTAGCCTGGATGCGTCTATCAGTCACTCGATGCGTCCATCAGTCACTCGATGCGTATACCAGTCACTCGATGCGTATACCAGTCCCTGGAGATGCGACCGTCAGTTCCTCGATTCGTGTGCCAGTGGTTCGGGAGGATGCATGAGTCAGTCGTCCGGAATGTGCCATTCAGAGGGCCGGAAAGCGTCCGTTCAGAGGGCCGGAAAGCGTCCGTTCAGAGGGCCGGAAAGCGTCCGTTCAGAGGGCCGGAAAGCGTCCGTTCAGAGGGCCGGAAAGCGTTCGAAAAGAGGGCCGGAAAGCTTCCGTTCAGAGGGCCGAAAAGCGTCCGTTCAGAGAGCCGAAAAGCGTCCGTTCAGAGGGCAGGAAAGCGTTCGAAAAGAGGGCCGGAAAGCGTCCGTTCAGAGGGCCGAAAAGCGTCCGTTCAGAGGGCCGGAAAGCGTCCGTTGATATGGCAGCGTTCTTCCATCCGGAGAGACAATTGTACACTGATCTGGGTTTGATACATTTATATAACATTTAGAGAAAAAGTCGCAATGTTTGTTCACTTGCCGTCTGCTATTGAATTGTTTGCAAGCTTGTTTGCTGGTTTGAGTGTTCATTTGATGTCTCTCTCTCTCTCTCTCTCTCTCTCTCTCTCTCTCTCTCTCTCTCTCTCTCTCTCTCTCTCTCTCTCTCTCTCTCTCTCTCTCACTCTTTTCCCTAAGATCAATTAATGGGAACAGATTGGCAGAACTATACTCAAAATAAAGTCATGATATGAAATGAGTGAAATTTAACCCCCGCGCGCTGTGAGGACGGGCATGATTCTCTACCTATAGGCCAAGGTAGGGTGTGGGCACATACCTTCAGTACCGTGGCTGCTGAAATAAGATCCACAAGAAGCCATTCCTCAAAAGTTTAAATGAAACTTGTTGTTGGCAACTCTGATTAGCTATTTTCTGTGTGTCCCTCTTGTTAGATATTCGTGAACAACATTTATCTTGATTTTAGCCTAAATAGATCATTTGTTTGCTAAGCTTTCGTGACGTCACTCCTAAGACTATTTTAACCTTGAATGCTTATTGGCTGAATTTCCGCAACGCCATATCGTGTAAATTTAACTCTCAGCGCTTATTGGCAGATTCTGAGTGACGTAACATCCTATTCCGCTTTCACTGAGCTCCTATTGGCGGAGTTCCTACAGTGTAATTTCCCTTTGCCTTAATCCTCGAGCGCTTATTGGCTGAGTTGGTGATTCAGCTTGTCATATATTTAACGTCGAGCTCTAGTAAACTGTATATTTCTGTTTATCCGAAGAAACGTTCGACTCTCTCTCTCTCTCTCTCTCTCTCTCTCTCTCTCTCTCTCTCTCTCTCTCTCTCTCTCTCTCTCTCTCTCTCTCTCTCTCTCTCTCTCTCTCTTTCTCCCTTATAACAATTAGAATTCATTAACATGAAAGAACCTTCATTTTACTCAACCAAAAACGTGATGTACAAGGTTAATTTTGTATATAACTTGGATTTATACATTTTGATTCGTGGAGGAAAATAAACACGAAGGAGTGTTCCCTTGCATTGTTAAGACAGGTGCAGTGAAAGTGTTGAGTGCGTTAAGGCAGGTGTTATCAACAGGGTGGGTGTGTTAAGGCAGGTGTCATCAACAGGGCGGGTGTGTTAAGGCAGGTGTCATCAACAGGGCGTGTGTGTTAAGGCAGGTGTCATCAACAGGGCGGGTGTGTTAAGGCAGGTGTCATCAACAGGATGGGTGTGTTAAGGCAGGTGTCATCAACAGGGCGTGTGTGTTAAGGCAGGTGTCATCAACAGGGCGTGTGTTAAGGCAGGTGTTATCAACAGGGTGGGTGTGTTAAGGCAGGTGTCATCAACAGGATGGGTGTGTTAAGGCAGGTGTCATCAACAGGGCGTGTGTGTTAAGGCAGGTGTCATCAACAGGGCGGGTGTGTTAAGGCAGGTGTCATCAACAGGATGGGTGTGTTAAGGCAGGTGTCATCAACAGGGCGTGTGTGTTAAGGCAGGTGTCATCAACAGGGCGTGTGTTAAGGCAGGTGTTATCAACAGGGTGGGTGTGTTAAGGCAGGTGTCATCAACAGGATGGGTGTGTTAAGGCAGGTGTCATCAACAGGATGGGTGTGTTAAGGCAGGTGTCATCAACAGGGCGTGTGTGTTAAGGCAGGTGTCATCAACAGGGCGTGTGTTAAGGCAGGTGTTATCAACAGGGTGGGTGTGTTAAGGCAGGTGTCATCAACAGGATGGGTGTGTTAAGGCAGGTGTCATCAACAGGGCGGGTGTGTTAAGGCAGGTGTCATCAACAGGGCGGGTGTGTTAAGGCAGGTGTCATCAACAGGGTGGGTGTGTTAAGGCAGGTGTTATCAACAGGGTGGGTGTGTTAAGGCAGGTTTTATCAACAGGGTGGGTGTGTTAAGGCAGGTGTTATCAACAGGGCGTGTGTTAAGGCAGGTGTTATCAACAGGGTGGGTGTGTTAAGGCAGGTGTCATCAACAGGATGGGTGTGTTAAGGCAGGTGTCATCAACAGGGCGGGTGTGTTAAGGCAGGTGTCATCAACAGGGTGGGTGTGTTAAGGCAGGTGTTATCAACAGGGTGGGTGTGTTAAGGCAGGTGTTATCAACAGGGCGGGTGTGTTAAGGCGTGTGTTTTGTGACGTATTATCGCGAAAACAGGTGCGATATGAGAGGTGTGAACACGTTAAAGATAGATACATAACAAAACTATTGGTATAAAAAGTTACAAGAAGATATTTGCCCAGACGGAACGTGAGGTTGTCTACAGTACTGTCTTTCACATGTATATATATATATATATATATATATATATATATATATATATATATATATATATATATATATATATATATATATATATATATAATATATATAACTTTACCTAACATCTTTAGTTGGAGCTACTGGAATTAAGTCATCAGCGCTGGCAAAACAAAATAGCCTCAATACAATCTATTCTACATCCGGAGCTACTGACACAACTCTTTAAGCAAAGGATATAAATTAGGGAAGTTTAGATTTAGGAAAACAATGGATATAAATTGGATAGGTTTAGATGTACGAAAGACGTGGGTAAATACTGGTTTGTAAACAAGGTTGTTGATGTGTGGAACAGATTAATGAGTAACGTAGAAGACGTGAGATCACTTGATTGTTTCAAGCGTAGGTTGGACATATATATGAAGGATTTTGGGTGGATGTAAATAGGAGTTGCCACGTATGTGTCAATGGGCCTTCTACAGTTACCTTAATTCTTAAGTTCTTATGTCAGTGGATCAAGATAAACAGCAAATAATTGGGGGATTAAAACCCCCATCATGTTTGACCCTATTTTTAGGAGGAATTCTGAAAAACGACATTACTCTATACAACAGTTCCTCTGTTGACCAAACCACTCACTAGAAAGTGAAGGGACGACAACATTTCGGTCCGTCCTGGACCATTCTCAAGTCGATTGTCCAGGACGGTCCAGAATGGTCCAGGACGGAACGAAACGTCGTCGTCCCTTCACTTTCTAGTGTGTAGTTTGGTCAATATATTTCCGCCACGTTATTGTGACTCATCGTCTGCAACAGTTACTCTCCATTCCCGACAAAAATGTATATGGTCAACTATTACAATAATTACAGGACATTCTTATCATTTCTATGAAAAGTTTGGTGCTTAGAAAGCATTAAATTACAAGGGAAGAACACCGCTACTTTGTGACTTATAGTACTGAATAGTTTCCGCCGCCAACAAACTGCAGATCGTTTTAGTGTAAACAGTTTCGTATGCAAATTGAAAGTCAGAGGTGTCTAGTTCGTTAGGAAGGTCAGTGAAGATATACTTATATACTTTGTTTAATAGTGTGTATTTAGCGCAATGGCTGCACAGTTATTAAAGGATGATGTAAATGCAATGTTATGTGCTTGTGTGTCTGTGAATGTTTGTGTAATTACCTAAGTGTAGTTACAGGATGAGAGCTACGCTCGTGGTGTCCCGTCTTCCCAGCACTCTTTGTCATATAACGCTTTGAAACTACTGACGGTCTTGGCCTCCACCACCTTCTCACTTAACTTGTTCCAACCGTCTACCACTCTATTTGCAGTGTGTGTAAGTGTGTATGTCTGCGAGTCTTTGTATCTATGAATGTTTGTGTATCTGCGAGTGTTTGTGTCTGTGAGTGAGTGTTTGCGTGTCTGTGAGTCCTTGTGTGTCTGCTAGTGTCTGTCAGTGAGTGAAGTCGAACAAGTGAGTGAATGTTTACTGATCTGTTGATATTTACTACTATGCTATCGATCCAGTATCTAAATGGCTTTATATATATTTAATAAAATGAATCTTACCACAACAACTGAAGATGCTGTTTTAGCCATAAACAAGGTTGAACAGAACAAAGAAAATTCTGGAGGATCAATTTTCGTTTTTATTGAGTTTCTTAGTGACTATTACGCTAAATTTATGTTGATTGACACTGGTGTTAGATGCACTTTAGGAACAGCTAGACGGCCCTCCACTGTTCTTTATACACTGTAACTGTTGAGAAATACTTACAAATACTTTGAAATTCTTTGAAATACTTTTAACTTTATATATATATATATATATATATATATATATATATATATATATATATATATATATATATATATATATATATATATATATATATATATATTATTGCAAACATTGTTCTGTCAGCCATCATGCATAAAAGAGAATTACGTCTCACTTTAGCTTGATGAGAGTGGCCAGGAAGGTTATACTTTCTGGTATTATTGTTTCACTCTCACTCTTGCTCTCATTCTCGCTCTCACTCACTCTCACTCTATCATTCATACTCGTTTTTTCTTGCTCTCTTCCACACGCTTACTATTATTCTGCTTAGTATTCTTCCCACTTTATTAATTTCACTCTCACTTGTACTCTTCCTCGCGAATTCTTACTCTCATTCACTCTCCTTACCATTTCCTCTGGCTCTATTAATCTCTCTCTCTCTCTCTCTCTCTCTCTCTCTCTCTCTCTCTCTCTCTCTCTCTCTCTCTCTCTCTCTCTCTCTCTCTCTCTCTCTCTCTCTCTCTCTCTCTCACTAAGACTCTCTCACACACACACACTTCTCCATCCGCGTTGAATCCCCGCCTTTTCCTCTGATTTTCCCCTCTGGTCTCCGGCAGGTTATCAGCATACTTCGTTACCAGTGAGAGACGGCTTCTCCCGCCCATTCTTAAGCTCCGGCAGGAAGTAAATTCCCCAGACTCGCCACATATTCCCACCAGCCACACTATGACAGAAGCTTAACCACAGACATCCTGCTCTCCTTAAATCACCGGACAAAGAGTCGTAAGAAATGCGAGGCGCTGGAGTCACGATCGTAATTAAAGACCGGTTTAGAGCTCCGAGTTAATTAGGAACCCGGTTTTCAAGGTGTTGGATGGAGTAAATTCGCTTCTGTAAAGGAGGGAAAGGGGGAGAGGGAGAGAGAGGGGGAGTTCAGACTAATTTGGATATATGGTGTTTTTTCGAGCAAATTTGCTGTGTTTTTTGTGTAGATTGAATGAGTTAGTTGAGGAAATTCTAATATTCTAAAAGTTGGACTCTTTCTGAAGTTCCAATCAAGGTGAGGTCCATTGATTGTTTCAAACGTGGGTTGGACATGTATTTGAGTGGGGATTGGGGTGGTTATAAATAGGAGCTGCCTCGTATAGGCCAATAGGCCCTCTGCAGTTACCATTATTTTTATGTTCTTCTTAAATCATTTTGCTAGACATATATATATATATATATATATATATATATATATATATATATATATATATATATATATATATATATATATATATATATATATATATATATATATGACTGCTCCTTCACATAGATCCTACAGCATAAAATGAAGCCATCACAGCCAGCGTGATCAGGGCCGCGAGGGCCTGTGGGGAAGGTCATGAAGGGAGAGGGGGGGGGTCGACATGTGTATATACTACCAGAGCGGGTTATAGCAGGGTACGAACCTGCTCCCGGCATTGTCACACAAGTGAGACTACGGCGTTTCCGAACCCTTTCAGTTTATTCGCAGTCATTACAGACATAAACACGCGTTTAGTAGTTGGGTTCCTGAGTGTGGAGTCAAGGGGGGGGGAGGAGAAGAGTGGGACTAGGAGGGGGGCTGAGATATTGGGGCTAGGAGAGGGGGGTCTAAGACAGTGGGGCTAGGAGAGGGGCTGAGATATTTTGCCTAGGAAAAATCTAAGATAATGGGGTTAGAGAGGGGTGGGCTAGGAGAGCGGAGTTTGAATAGTGGGGCTAGGAGAAAGAAGCTCGGGTAGTGGGGCTAGAAGAGAGGACTATACAAATGAGGTTAAGAGATAGGGGTTAGAACAAGGGGCTAGAAGCGAGGGACAAGAATGGTGGGGTTAAAGGAGAGAGGCTAGGACAGTGGGGACACGGGGAGAGGAACTAGGAGAGAGAGAGAGAGAGAGAGAGAGAGAGAGAGAGAGAGAGAGAGAGAGAGAGAGAGAGAGAGAGAGAGAGAGAGAGAGAGAGAGAGGTAGAAAACCAAAGACTTCTTGGTTCACAACTTGGTTACTTGCTAGCAACGGAGAAGAACCTAATTACACAAAGTTCATTCAGGAGATCAGCAACACAAAGCAGGTTTCTCCCCGATCATCACTCCCAGCCTCATTCACTGCCGGCTGGGGAAACATTAGCAAATAGCCCCCATGATGACGACGACTCTTGCGTCTAAGGGGGACATACCAGGCAGAGAAGCAAGGTGAGTACACACACACACTCACTACATGTGTGTGTGTGAGTACACACACGCTCAGATAGTGGCCCAGGAGCTGAAGCACTGCCTATATCCACTTAACAATGAGCTCCAGCTCCACATGTGGGGAAAATACACAGTGTCATCGGGGCTCCCAAGACTGTATAGCTGAACGCTCGAGTTAAAATGTTTCTACCCCACCACAAACCCATTGGGAAATAAACATCATGTGCTCTGACGCAGGATGGCAACTGCACCGGCTTTAAAGTGCATTTTTATACAATATTTTAGGCTTTTATTCGCTATTTATTCACGATTTTGTTTTTCATTTCAATTTTCACCCTCCCCACCCCCCCCCCCCCCCCCCAATCCCCCACCCCCCTTTTTTTTTGGGGGGGATGTACTGTACGTGTTCTTCATCCGGTTAATGGATACCTCCGGTTGTTAGGCTTGGAGTGTTGGCTAGTGTATGTGTCCTCGTTCAAATTCAGTTTTTTTTTATTCGTATTTCGTATTTTTTATACATTTGTTGACAATATTTAATTTTATTTTTTTTTTAGTTTGTTATTTATCTTGATTTTTATTTATTTATTACTTGTTTTCATTTGTTATTTGATTAATTTGGGGAGCCGGTCGGCCGAGCGGACAGCACGCGGGACTTGTGATCCTGTGGTCCTGGGTTCGATCCCAGGCGCCGGCGAGAAACAATGGGCAGAGTTTCTTTCACCCTATGCCCCTGTTACCTAGCAGTAAAATAGGTACCTGGGTGTTAGTCAGCTGTCACGGGCTGCTTCCTGGGGGTGGAGGCCTGGTCGAGGACCGGGCCGCGGGGACACTAAAAAAAAGCCCCGAAATCATCTCAAGATAACCTCAAGATAGTGTTGATATGTCACTTCTTCTGTCTTTTCATTTTTGAAGTGTATTATTGTAGAGGAGAAATATGTATATATATTAGTAAAAAAAAACTGAAACTTTGCAAATGTTTTTTGACCCATTGATCAGAGGTTTGTACTGCATATGTTCGGTGCAGAATGCAATAGAAAATGATACTACGTGACGTCATGGAATAGCAAAAAATATATATATGAGTGCATTCCGCTCTCCATTTGACGTCTGCGAGCATGAAAACCCGTCTGTGAGCATGGCGTAGTGTCCCCGTCTGTGAGCATGGCGTAGTGTCCCCGTCTGTGAGCATGGCGTAGTGTCCCCGTCTGTGAGCATGGCGTAGTGTCCCCGTCTGTGAGCATGGTGTAGTGTTCCCGTCTGTGAGCATGGCGTAGTGTTCCCGTCTGTGAGCATGGCGTAGTGTCCCCGTCTGTGAGCATGGCGTAGTGTCCCCGTCTGTGAGCATGGTGTAGTGTTCCCGTCTGTGAGCATGGTGTAGTGTTCCCGTCTGTGAGCATGGTGTAGTGTTCCCCGTCTGTGAGCATGGCGTAGTGTTCCCGTCTGTGAGCATGGCGTAGTGTTCCCGTCTGTGAGCATGGTGTAGTGTCCCCGTCTGTGAGCATGGCGTAGTGTTCCCGTCTGTGAGCATGGTGTAGTGTCCCCGTCTGTGAGCATGGCGTAGTGTCCCCGTCTGTGAGCATGGCGTAGTGTCCCCGTCTGTGAGCAAGGCGTAGTGTTCCCGTCTGTGAGCATGGCGTAGTGTCCCCGTCTGTGAGCATGGCGTAGTGTTCCCGTCTGTGAGCATGGTGTAGTGTCCCCGTCTGTGAGCATGGTGTAGTGTCCCCGTCTGTGAGCATGGCGTAGTGTCCCCGTCTGTGAGCATGGCGTAGTGTCCCCGTTTGTGAGCATGGCGTAGTGTCTCCGTCTGTGAGCATGGTGTAGTGTCCCCGTCTGTGAGCATGGTGTAGTGTCCCCGTCTGTGAGCATGGTGAAGTGTTCCCGTCTGTGAGCATGATGTAGTGTCCCCGTCTGTGAGCATGGCGTAGTGTTCCCGTCTGTGAGCATGGTGTAGTGTCCCCGTCTGTGAGCATGGTGTAGTGTCCCCGTCTGTGAGCATGGCGTAGTGTTCCCGTCTGTGAGCATGGTGTAGTGTCCCCGTCTGTGAGCATGGCGTAGTGTCCCCGTCTGTGAGCATGGCGTAGTGTCCCCGTCTGTGAGCATGGCGTAGTGTCCCCGTTTGTGAGCATGGCGTAGTGTCTCCGTCTGTGAGCATGGTGTAGTGTCCCCGTCTGTGAGCATGGTGAAGTGTTCCCGTCTGTGAGCATGATGTAGTGTCCCCGTCTGTGAGCATGGCGTAGTGTTCCCGTCTGTGAGCATGGTGTAGTGTCCCCGTCTGTGAGAATGGTGTAGTGTTCCCGTCTGTGAGCATGGCGTAGTGTTCCCGTCTGTGAGCATGGTGTAGTGTTCCCGTCTGTGAGCATGGTGTAGTGTCCCCGTCTGTGAGCATGGTGTAGTGTCCCCGTCTGTGAGCATGGCGTAGTGTTCCCGTCTGTGAGCATGGTGTAGTGTTCCCGTCTGTGAGCATGGTGTAGTGTTCCCGTCTGTGAGCATGGTGTAGTGTCCCCGTCTGTGAGCATGGTGTAGTGTCCCCGTCTGTGAGCATGGCGTAGTGTTCCCGTCTGTGAGCATGGTGTAGTGTTCCCGTCTGTGAGCATGGTGTAGTGTCCCCGTCTGTGAGCATGGTGTAGTGTCCCCGTCTGTGAGCATGGCGTAGTGTTCCCGTCTGTGAGCATGGTGTAGTGTTCCCGTCTGTGAGCATGGTGTTGTGTCCCCGTCTGTGAGCATGGCGTAGTGTCCCCGTCTGTGAGCATGGCGTAGTGTTCCCGTCTGTGAGCATGGTGTAGTGTCCACGTCTCTAGAACTAGGACTAAGAAGACCCCAGATTGGTGCAGAGGTTGGACTATGGAGGCCCTGATTGGTGCAGAGGTTGGACTATGGAGGCCCTGATTGGTGCAGAGGTTGGACTATGGAGGCCCTGATTGGTGCAGAGGTTGGACTAGGATAAGAAGAACTAGGGAGGCGAGAACAACAAGAGAGGAAAGCATAGCAAGGATGGAAAGAACAGCAATGTAAGGAAGAACAGCAAAGTAGGGAAGAATAGTAAAGAAGAAGAAAATAACAGTAAGGGAGGGAAAGAACATTAATGAAGATCAAATCTCGAAGCTAGGTAAGAACAAGGGAGGAAATAACAGTAAGAGAGCAAGGAAAAACAAGGAAGATAAGAACAAGGTAAGAAGAACAGGGTAAGAACAGAAAGAGGGAAGGGGACAGCAAGGTAGGAAAGTATAGCTGGGGGAGGAAAGACTGGCAAGGGAGTGATATGAGGAGTGGAGGAGGCAGAAACACAATCACAATCAAATGATCTCCCTTTACACTCTCTCTCTCTCTCTCTCTCTCTCTCTCTCTCTCTCTCTCTCTCTCTCTCTCTCTCTCTCTCTCTCTCTCTCTCTCTCTCTCTCTCTTCCGAGCACACATGTCCTCCTCCTCCTTTCGTTCTCTCCCTTTATTTCTCTCCTCTTCTCTCCAATACCTATCCCTCCCTCTCATTTCTCCCTTCCTTTATTCCTTCTCCCCCCCACCACCGTCCCCCTCCCTCACCTTTCACATCTGAACATACCCAATTAAGCAAGCCTCTCTCTCTCTCTCTCTCTCTCTCTCTCTCTCTCTCTCTCTCTCTCTCTCTCTCTCTCTCTCTCTCTCTCTCTCTCTCTCTCTCTCTCTCTCTCAATAGTGATACATTCTTTGGTAAAATGTGTATTAGTGAAAGAAACACAGAGAGAATAAAGGACAGAGAGATACTCATACATAAAGACAATGCTACACGCAGTCATACAGGCCCCGAAACCAAGGTCCATGCAGGCACATAGCGGTAGACACATAGAAGAGACACATACATACATACAGACACGGAGAAAGAGACGAATTGATAGAGACAGCGAGAGATACAGAGGCAGATGTACATCGATGCAAAGAAGGAGATGTGTATATATATATATATATATATATATATATATATATATATATATATATATATATATATATATATATATATATATATATATATATACAGAAACATATATATTTATAAACAAAGAGATAGATAGTAGGAAAGAGTGACATAGATCCACAGACACATAAAAGGAGAGAAAATAAAGACGAGGACGGAAATATGTACAGATGAAAGCAGACAGACAGACAGACAGACAGACAGACAGACAGACAGACAGACAGAGAGTCAATAACTCCCTATCAGGTGGCGAGAGACACTTCAGGTGGCTTTGTGGCTTGTTACCTGAGCAACTGGGCACATGTGACCTAATTAGCTGTTCGGCGGTAATTAGTCTGTTTGTCTCTGCCCTGTGTCGCTTCTTCTGTCGGGTCTGTCTCTCTCGGTTTCTATGTCCTGTCTACCTGACTGCTCTGGCTTTATGTTCCCTAGTTACATATCTATTTACTATTTCAATTAAGCAGAGATATGGATGCAAATTATCAGTTTGCATCTGTGTTCAAATATTCCTGTGTCTGTCTGCTTGACAGAGTTACCCGCTGTCAGCCACAGTCATACACAATCACCCACAGCCACATACACCCATCCACAGTCATCCACAGCCACCGACAGTCACTCACAGTTACCCACAATCACCCACAGTGACGACATTCCCCAAATCTCTCTTCATTATGGACCACCACCCACAGCAGGTCCTAGAGTTTGGTTCTACTAAGACCAGACGCCGCCGAGGCCCACAGTCAAGCCCTGCCAGGGGTAACTAACCCATCCCCCCCACAGCCTGTAGCTCATCCTGTCACCCACACCACCCCGCCCGCCCTCCAACAGGAAGAAAAAGAAGAACACTCCCCAACAGGAAGAAAACCCGCTGGGTTGTTCATCCTGTCACTTGTACCCAGACACGATTGTGAGTCGAGAAAGGAACCAACTGTAGCCAGATCCCTTGCTTCTCTTCTACCTGGATTTGATCAATCATGCCCTTTCCTGCTGTTAACCAAAAAGCTGGTGCAAACACTACCTGTATCTGGCAAGAGTTCTCGGTTCAATTCCAGGATTTCAGAGAAAGATAATACGTTTTGCCAGATTTTCTTACACCTTATGCCTCTGGTCACCAAGCAGTGGCCATATATACCTGGGAGTAAGGCAACAGTTGTGAACTGCATCCTGGAGATTGTCAGCCATAGGCTCATGTGATCTTTGATCAGGTGACCTGTCGCCGACAATGGGAAGCGATTCTGAATGGAAAGTGAATCTACTTTCATAGGCTAATATACACGTTTCTTCACTTCGAAAGTGAAAGCCATTGCCAATGAAGGTAAAGTAAACTGTCTTTAATTCTGAACATTCATTATACACAAGTTAGCCAAACGATATTTTCTGTAGTTATTCATCATCAAAGAAAATGGCACAATAATAGGATAAACACATTTATTCTTCATCAACGTTGTTGGAAGATATGACTAGACACATGGCCAGAATTCTCGCTAAATAATAACAATATTATATTCATATAAAATGCAGCACAAAGGAAAAAATGATGAGAGTATTTATTATGAAACATTTTGTACTTACAGAAGCCTTTAGACTTTTATGTTGTTGTTTTAGAGTCCGATACTCGGAATTTGTTCCAAGTAGCGAATCTTAAACAACATTTGCTGTATGTTGCTAAACTTACCTGGTTAAGCTGCTGGTGTTGGAATTATCCTCTCACAGATCTTCTTATCTCTTGATTCCTGATTTTTCCCTTCTTGTTATGATAAAGAATCCTTCTTGTCTCACATCTCACTTTCAAATTTGTATTACCTTACAGTTGTTAAGGTTGATCTCAATTAACAATTTGTCTGCTTGCACTTTTTTTTTACTGTTGAGTTAAACAGAGGCTACAGTTAAGCATTTGCGCCCAGTAAATCCTCCCCGGCCAGGATACGAACCCGTGACAAAGCGCTCGCGGAACGCCATCAGGCGAGTGTCTTACCACTGCGCCACGGAGACTTGTAGGTTAGTCTGGGTTCTTCTGTATTTCTCTGCACTCCTCCTCCGTATTTACATTCCTCGTCAATTTTGCTTCATCTGCATACATGATAGTGAATGAATTCACGACCTCTTGCAGGTCATTCATATTAATTAGGAACAGCATTAATTCCGAGTTCGATCCGTAGCACGGCTTAAACGTTTACCTAAATTTACCTGAAAATGACCTTCTCTTGTGGTTTCGATGGGGACAGTAAGCCAGCGCTGCATAGTTCAGCTGTCATCTTGGTTTCAGAATCATAACGTAATCCAATTTATATGCTTCAAGAGACATGATGTTTACGCTAAGGGAAATTTTGTTTGTTCTGATACCAGACCTTCAGGTAGCTAATTGCATTACATTGCACTTGCTAGGGTTGAACTCTTGGAGCCACCAGTTGGTCAATTCATTCAACCTTTCCCAGTCTCCATGTGGATATCCCCGATACATGTTTGTGTGGAGTCTGTCCATATAAATCTGTACATGTATTCACCTAGTTGTGCTTGCGGGAGTTGAGCTCTGCTCTGTCGGCCCGCCTCTCAACTATCAATCAATCAACTGTTACTAACTACTAACTATTTTTTTCACACACACACAGACACAGGAAGCAGCCCGTAACAGCTGTCTAACTCCCAGGTACTTAATTACTGATAGGCAACAGGATCATCAGGGTGAGAGAAACTCCGGCCATTTTCTCTGCCGGCGCCGGGAATCGAACCAGGGCCACAGGATTACGAGTCACGCGCGTTGTCCACTCAGCTACCAGGTAGTGCCCACATGTGAGCCCGCGCTTGTGTGTGTGTGTGTCTGTGTACATGAGTCGGCGCGTGTGTAGGCTTGTGCATGCGAGTTCATGCATGTTTGCGTGTGCGTGTGTGTCAATACACGCGTAAGATTGCGTGAATGTGAACCCCGTGTTGTGTGAGTCTCAGTGTATTTAGACATGCTTCTGTGCTTCTGTGCTTCTGTGCTTCTGTGCTTCTGTGCTTCTGTGCTCAGAAGTGTTCTGTGTTCTCAGCTTTCATCTCTCACTCCAAACAAGAGAGGAATTTCTCTTAAATATAAAGACGACCCAAATAGTGATTAAGACGACCCAAATAAGCATTAAGACGACCCAAATAAGCATTAAGACGACCCAAATAAGCATTAAGACGACCCAAATAAGCATTAAGACGACCCAAATAAGCATTAAGACGACCCAAATAGGCATTAAGACGACCCAAATAGGCATTAAGACGACCCAAATAAGAATTAAGACGACCCAAATAAGCATTAAGACGACCCAAATAAGCATTAAGACGACCCAAATAAACATTAAGACGACCCAAAGAAACCTTAAGACGACCCAAATAAACATTAAGACGACCCAAATAAACATTAAGACGACCCAAATAAGCATTAAGACGACCCAAATAAACAGTCATGTTTGTGTTGGGTGTTTTAACGTTTAGCTTACTCCACAACTATTACAAAATTCCCCCTCCACCATAACCACCACCACTACCACCATCTCTAACCACCACCTCCGATGCTACACCCCATCCCCCTATTAATACCCCATTACCACTTCCTGTAACCCCCCATACGTACCAATGGCACATGCCCTACTACAATTACTACCCCCATCTACCTTGAATTACCACCACTATGAACAACCACAACATTCGTCACCCATGTCAACCACCACCAGAACAGCGTCAAAGAAAACGGAACCCCACACAATAGAAATCTGTGTTTATTATTATTAAGGAGGCGGCGAGTGAGGGGGAACTGGGTTGGTGGTGCAGGCGCGGAACAGTCGGGGCTCGTCAGGCCTGGAGGGAGGACGTACGTCGCTGCTCCGCCTGAGCTACTTCTTGCTGGTCGCCGTGTTCCGGACAGCCAGGTACTCCTGCAATTTGAAAGGTACTACTAATTCTTTTTATTTATAACCAATATACATATATATATGACACGAGCGTGGGTACACACATGGAGCCTGACGGCTGAGTGGACAGCGCTCGGGTATCTTAGTTCTAAGGTCCCGGGTTCGATTCCCGGCCGTGGCGGAAACAAATGGGCAAAAGTTTCTTTTACCCTGATGATATTGTTCACTTTAGCAGTAAATAGGTACCTGGGAGTTAGACAGCTGCTGCGGGCTGCTTCCTGGGGGATATGTGTGAGTGTGTGTGTGTGTGTGTGTGTGTGTGTGTGTGTGTGTGTGTGTGTGTGTGTGTGTATGTTAAACATATGTACTAGATATAATAGACGAAAAGTAGATTGGTTAGGAAGGCGGGGCCCAAGAACTTGTCGATTCTGCAGACACAAACAGTAAATCCACAGCTGCACTTAAACAACATTGGTTCATTAGAAGTGGGTGATAATTCTAATCTGATAATCAATACACAACCCTTAATTGACTGCACTTGAGACAGATTGTTTAGCTATAATCTATGGATTACGTGGTCGTTAAAGATAAGTGAACTGACCTGTCTGGTGACGTCACTTGGGTCGGGTCACCAAGCTTCACCCTTCTTGACTTTATCTTGAATGGTGACTACCATGGTTGGAAGCGGTTTGGATTAACTACCAACAGGTAATTTGCCAATATTGCATGTAAATCACAGAGATCGCGTGACTCACGTCGATATTGGCAACTACTTAAAAGACAGGGTATTTCGAACGTTCCTTTCGTGTACTACTTCGGGTCAAAACAAACGTTCCTTTTGTGTACTACTTCTGGTCAACTCGAACGTTTCTTTCGTGCACTACTTTAGGGTCGTCACCGAACGTTCCTTCTTCCCCGTACCACCCCTGGTCAACACGAACGTTCTTTTCATACACTACTACGAGGTCATCACAAACGTTCCTTTCGTGCACTACCCGGGGGATCACCACAAACGTTTCTTCCGTATGTTGCCCAAGGTTTACCCGAAAGTTCCTTTCGTAATGCCTCTCTTCGGGAAACAGGTGCATAGAGGCAGCTTGAGCACCTTCCCCATGGCATATAAGCTACCCGTAGTTAGTTACACAGTTTGCGAAGGTCCTGGTGACTGTCACTATGGGTCCTAGTGAGGGCCCGGGAGGGTTAATGGTACCGGTGAGGCCAGTAACCAGTAGCGATACCGGTAACTGGTACCAGTAGGTAACCCCCCAGCCAGGAGGCAGAAGCCAGTCGTTGCAATTGCCGTAATTAATTTCAAGTATAATAATAATTGTACCCCCCAAAAATGGGCAAAAAGACATATAAAACAGTGGGTAAATAGTAAACAAATGGCCTTCAATCTCAGTGTAAAATGTAAACACGTCAGAAATGTAAACATGGATCCCAATAGACTTAAAAGTTAGTTAAATGTTATTAATGGGCAGTACTACAGGGCCGGTGCTTATTCACTCTCAAGTACAACCTGATACGTTCAACTACGTGTCTGTGAATGAGTAAATTAGGCACGTACACCTAGGTGAACGCACGCACACACACACACACGCACACGCTCGCCCGCACACACAACAGATGGTGTGTGTGTGTGTGTGGTCTAGGGCCGTCTCTTGGGGACCTTCTGTTCCAGCCCCCCTTCCTCACCTACGTCCGAACCCTTTTCCGCTTCTTATACTGTCCTTTTCCTCCATTCTGATCCCACACTTTTGCGAATTACAATCCTCGCCTCTTTCCCGTTTCTGTATTTCTCTTATCTCTCTTCATATTCCCCTCTACTTCTATTTGTCTTCCCTTCAGTTACTTTCATCTTTTCTTTCTTAGGCCTTCCCTTCCCTCTCACCTTTCCTCTTTGTTTCTCCGTCTACACCTTTATTTCTTTCTTTCGTGTTTATGTGATCCTCGACCACCCATCTTAATAGATTTTGTATTAAATTTTTTAACTCTCTCTCTCTCTCTCTCTCTCTCTCTCTCTCTCTCTCTCTCTCTCTCTCTCTCTCTCTCTCTCTCTCTCTCTCTCTCTCTCTCTCTCTCTTCCTCTCTCTCTCTCTCTCTCTCTCTCTCTCTCTCTCTCTCTCTCTCTCTCTCTCTCTCTCTCTCTCTCTCTCTCTCTCTCTTCCTCTCTCTCTCTCTCTCTCTCTCTCTCTCTCTCTCTCTCTCTCTCTCTCTCTCTCTCTCTCTCTCTCTCTCTCTCTCTCTCTCTCTCTCTCTCTTCCTTTCTCTCTCTCTCTCTTCCTCTCTCTCTTTCTCTCTCTCTCTCCCTTGCTCTCTCAAGTTAGTCCAAAACAGAAAATCTGCATAAGCGCAGGCACATGCACACACACTTGCCTCTTGTGGCTGAGTGGACAGCGCTCCGGGGTCGCAGTCCTAAGGGCCCGGGTTCGGTTCCCGGCCGAGGCAGAAACAAATGGGCAAAGTTTCTTTCACTCTGATGAAAGAAACTCTGCTCATCTAGCATTAAATAGGTACCTGGGAGTTAGTCAGCTGTCCCGGGCTACTTCCTGGAGATGTGTGTGTGCGTTGAGGAAAAGGAATAGAGGACAAATAGATTGGTTAGAAAGGCGGGGTCCAAGAGCTGTTTATTCTGCCGGTACAAATAATAAATACAAATACTAAATACAAATAGTAAACACACACACACACACACACACACACACACAAACTTTTTTAGTGTCAGAGTGGTTGACAAATGGAATGCATTAGGGGGTGATGTGGTGGAGGCTGACTCCATACACAGTTTCAAGTGTAGATATGACAGAGCCCGATAGGCTCAGGAATCTGTACTCCTGTTGATTGACGGTTGAGAGGCGGGACCAAAGAGCCAGAGCTCAACCCCCGCAAACACAACTAGGTGAGTACACACACACACACACACACACACACACACACACACTACTTAGAGGAAGTGAAGAGCAGGTGGTAGTGGTGGGTGAGAGGCCGCAAACAGCCCCACTGACACCCTTTTCCACGTAACCACTTCCCAGGATGCAGGTGGTGTGGTCAGTGGGGAAGATGATGATGTTGCTGCTGTAAGATCTACCATCTCAGAGTCTAAGATGTCCCTGGTGTGTGTGTGTGTGTGTGTGTGTGTGTGTGTGTGTGTGTGTGTGTGTGTGTGTGTGTGTGTGTGTGTATGTGTGTGTGTGTGTGTGTGTGTGTGTGTGTATGTGTGTGTGTGTGTGTGTGTGTGTGTGTGTGTATGTGTGTGTGTGTGTGTGTGTGTGTGTGTGTGTGTGCGTGTGTGTGTGTGTGTGTGTGTATGTGTGTGTGTGTGTGTGTGTGTGTGTGTGTGTGTGTGTGTGTGTGTGTGTGTGTGTGTGTGTGTGTGTACTCACCTAATTGTACTCACCTAATTGTGCTTGCGGGGGTTGAGCTCTGGCTCTTTGGTCCCGCCTCTCAACCGTCAATCAACTGGTGTACAGATTCCTGAGCCTATTGGGCTCTATCATATCTACATTTGAAACTGTGAATGGAGTCAGCCTCCACCACATCACTTCCTAATGCATTCCATTTGCTAACTACTCTGACACTGAAAAAGTTCTTTCTAACGTCTCTGTGGCTCATTTGGGTACTCAGCTTCCACCTGTGTCCCCTTGTTCGCGTCCCACCAGTGTTGAAAAGTTCGTCCTTGTTTACCCGGTCGATTCCCCTGAGGATTTTGTAGGTTGTGATCATGTCCCCCCTTACTCTTCTGTCTTCCAGTGTCGTGAGGTGCATTTCCCGCAGCCTTTCCTCATAACTCATGCCTCTTAGTTCTGGGACTAGTCTAGTAGCATACCTTTGGACTTTTTCCAGCTTCGTCTTGTGCTTGACAAGGTACGGGCTCCATGCTGGGGCCGCATACTCCAGGATTGGTCTTACATATGTGGTGTACAAGATTCTGAATGATTCCTTACACAGGTTCCTGAACGCCGTTCTGATGCTAGCCAGCCTCGCATATGCCGCAGACGTTATTCTCTTTATGTGGGCTTCAGGAGACAGGTTTGGTGTGATATCAACTCCTAGATCTTTCTCTCTGTCTGTTTCATTAAGTACTTCATCTCCTATTCTGTATCCTGTGCCTGGCCTCCTGTTTCCACTGCCTAGTTTCATTACTTTGCATTTACTCGGGTTGAACTTCAACAGCCATTTGTTGGACCATTCACTCAGTCTATCCAGGTCATCTTGTAGCCTCCTACTATCATCCTCTGTTTCAATCCTCCTCATAATTTTTGCATCGTCGGCAAACATTGAGAGGAACGAATCTATACCCTCTGGGAGATCATTTACATATACCAGAAACAGTATAGGTCCGAGGACTGACCCCTGCGGGACTCCACTTGTGACGTCTCGCCAATCTGAGACTTCACCCCTCACACAGACTCGTTGTCTCCTGTTGCTTAGGTATTCCTCTATCCACCGGAGTACCTTCCCTCTCACTCCAGCCTGCATCTCCAACTTTCGCACTAGCCTCTTGTGTGGCACTGTATCAAAGGCTTTCTGACAATCCAAAAATATGCAGTCTGCCCACCCTTCTCTTTCTTGCCTTATTTTTGTTGCCTGGTCGTAGAATTCAAGTAACCCTGTGAGGCAGGACCTGCCATCCCTGAACCCATGTTGATGCTGTGTTACAAAGTTCCTTCGCTCCAGATGCTCCACTAGTTTTTTTCGCACAATCTTCTCCATCAGCTTGCATGGTATGCAGGTTAGGGACACTGGCCTGTAGTTCAGTGCCTCCTGTCTATCCCCTTTCTTGTATATCGGGACTACGTTAGCTGCTTTCCAAATATCTGGCAGTTCCCCTGTTGCCAGTGATTTGTTATACACTATGGAGAGTGGTAGGCTCAGTTCTCTTGCTCCTTCCTTTAGAACCCAAGGGGAGATTCCATCTGGGCCTATAGCCTTCGTCACGTCCAACTCTAGTAAACACTTCCTTACTTCCCCACTGGTAATCTCAAACTCTTCCAGTGGTTCCTGGTTAGCTATTCCCTCACTTACCTCTGGAATTTCTCCTTGTTCTAAGGTGAAGACCTCCTGGAATTTCTTATTCAATTCCTCACACACTTCCTTGTCATTTGTAGTGAATCCTTCCGCCCCTATCCTTAATCTCATAACCTGTTCCTTTACTGTTGTTTTTCTCCTAATGTGGCTATGCAACAATTTAGGCTGAGTCTTTGCCTTGCTTGCGATGTCATTTTCGTATTGTCTTTCTGCCTCTCTTCTCATCCTGACATATTCATTCCTGGCATTCTGGTATCTTTCTCTGCTCTCCAGTGTCCTGTTATTCCTATAGTTTCTCCATGCCCTTTTACTTTGCTGCTTAGCTAGCCTACATCTTTGATTAAACCATGGGTTTCTCATCTTCATTTCTCTGTTTTCCTTTTGGACTGGGACAAACTTGTTTGCTGCGTCCTTGCACTTCTGCGTGATGTAATCCATCATATCTTGGGCCGTCTTACCCCTGAGCTCTGTTTCCCATGCTATATCTGTTAGGAATTTTCTTATCCCCTCATAGTTTCCCTTTCGGTATGCTAACCTTTTGGTTTCGGTATCCCTCCTCGAGTTCAATAACCCTTCTTCAATCAAGTACTCAAACACCAGTACACTGTGGTCGCTCATTCCTACTGGGTCCTCAAAACCGATTTCTCTTATGTCGGAGTCGTTCAGAGTGAAGACTAGGTCGAGTCTCGCTGGTTCGTCATTGCCTCTCATCCTTGTGGGTTCTCCGACATGCTGCGTTAAAAAGTTGCTTGTCACCACCTCCAATAGTTTGGCTCTCCACGTATCCTCGCCTCCATGCGGTTCCTTGTTCTCCCAGTCAATCTTTCCGTGATTGAAGTCGCCCATGATGAGCAGGTGGGATCTATTTCTACAGGCAGCAGAGGCTGCCCTCTCAATTATAGTGTTAACTGCCTTGTTGTTGTTTTCATACTCTTGACTGGGTCTCCTGTCATTTGGTGGAGGGTTGTATATTACTGCTACTACTATTCTTGGTCCTCCCATTGTTATGGTGCCTGCTATGTAGTCTCTGAACTCCTCACAGCCCGGGATGGCCATCTCCTTAAAACTCCATTCCCTTCTCATGAGTAGGGCCACTCCGCCTCCTCCTCTACCTTCCCTCTCTTTCCTTATTACTGTATACTCCTGGGGAAACACGGCATTCGTTATGATTCCAGAGAGTTTTGTTTCAGTGAGTCCGATTACATCTGGGTTAACTTCTTGTGCTCTTTCCCTTAGTTCACTTGTCTTGCTTGTGATCCCATCTATGTTTGAGTACATCACCCTGAAACTGACTCTCTTCTGCTTCTTTTCTGGGGGGGACCTTTGGGATCTGGGGTGAGTGGGAGCTGGGGGGACCTGGCACGGGGGGATTGGTGGAGGAGGGAGGGCTTGGGGTGGTGGGGGAGAGGGGGAGGGTACAGGGGGTGGATAAGAGGGGGAGGGTACAGGGGGTGGATAAGAGGGGGAGGGTACAGGGGGTGGATAAGAGGGGGAGGGTACAGGGGGTGGGTAAGAGAGGGAGGGTTGGGGAAGCATGGGGGGAGGAGAGGCTGTGGGGGATAGGGGAGATGGGGGGGCTTGGGGGGAGAGAAAAGGGTGGAGGGCTTGGGGGGCGTGGGGGAAAAGGGAGGGCTGAGGTGGGTGAGGAAGAGGGGAGGGTTTAGGGGAGTGGGGGAGAGGGGAAGACTTAGGTGGGGTGGGGGAGAGTGGGGGGCTTAGGGGGGAGGGGGAGAAGGGAGGGCATGGGGTGGGAGAGACGGGAAGGCATGTGGGAGAAGGGAGGGCATGGGGGATGGGGGAGAAGGGAGGTCCTGGGGAGAGGGGTGAGGGGGAGAAGGGGGGTGAGTGGGGGGAGGGGGGTGGGTGGGGGGAGGGTGCCCTAGGTGGGTACTTAGTGGGGGCTGACAGGGGATGGGGCAGGTTGGGTGTCTGTTGGGTAGAATTTGGGGGTGGTGCCCCAATCCCTGTGGCTGTTGCACTGTTTGAGGAGGGTTCTCCACTTCCCTCTGGGATTGTAGGGTTCTGGGTTGTGGTACTCTGATTTCCTTCTCTCTCCCTGCGCTCCTTCCTCGCGTCTGCTGTCCGTATTCTCTCTTCCCTTGTCATATCCCTCTGCAGGAATATTTTCTTGAACTTCTCTACACCTTTTAGACAACACTTCCTTGCTAGCAGTTCCTCTTTCGCGATTTCGCTCATGAAAACCACCTTTATCATTCGGTCTCTGTCCTTGTTGTACTTTCCAAGCCTGAAAACCTTTTCAACATTTCGCTCAGCTCCCTCCATCCTTACCTCTTTAAGGATCTCTTTAATCATGTTTTTGTCCTTGTCTCTCCGCTCCTTTGGTCTGGTCCCTGTTTGTTCTTCAATGCCTGCTACTACTACTGCTCTATTTCTCTCTATCAGCCGGCTAGTACATCTAGCTGCTTCCTGAGAGGAAGCCACTTCCATGGCAACTTCCTTAACCTTCCTTCCTGTGTGTGTGTGTGTGTGTGTGTGTGCACCCTCCGTTGTTAGCGTGACCCAGGGACCACCTCCAGGAGGTAACGTATATATATATATATATATATATATATATATATATATATATATATATATATATATATATATATATATATATATATATATATATATATATATATATATATACATATATATATATATATACATATATATATATATATATATATATAATCCGGTAATTTTTTCTAGAGATTTAAAAACAGCAGTGAAATCTTAGGATTTTTTTTCTTCAAGGAAAGTCTACATAATTCCCTACAATAACGAGCTGTATTACGACAGAAACTTACACACAAACTTTCCCTCTCAAAAGTCCCGAACGCGAGCGGATTTGTATACCTCAAATGCGTCAATGACTGAGCGAACGGCGCGCAAGGTATCTTACACGAACGTAAACAAACCCTTCATAGTGAACGATCTGAATGACGCGCCAAATGTGTTCTGATAAGTTTGGTGACTCACTCTCTTGCTTTCTACATAGTGTCTCTCTCTCTCTCATCTTTTTCTCTGTCACCTCTGTCCTTCTACTTTCTCTACTGTGTTTATCTGTTCTTTATCTACCGTTTCTACTCTGTTTATCTGTTATGTATCTATCTTTTCTATTCTGTCTATTATCTATCTACCTTTTCTTTCCTGTAACTTGCTTTAAACAAAACAAAGATATATACTTTTTTTCTGTACTCTATACTCTCTCTCTCTCTCTCTCTCTCTCTCTCTCTCTCTCTCTCTCTCTCTCTCTCTCTCTCTCTCTCTCTCTCTCTCTCTCTCTCTCTCTCTCTCTCTCTCGCTAAGAGATACTGAACCACCTTAGTCGTCACCCAGAACCACGAGAACTTCACTTCCTCACCACGACAGCATCCGCTCCATTACTCACGACGCGGGAGAGATCTTGTCAAGCATCATAGCACGGCTCTGACAGATGTGAACCCCCTTCCATATTTGGTGGGGCAGGAAAGCCAAGAGCATCCTTAAGCTTCGATCGCAGATTGATTCGAAAACGTGTGGGATTGATGTGTGAAATGACACACATATCTAGCAGCTCTCTATGTACAAGCTCTCCGCCCAGCTTTCTCTCCATGACGTGAAGAAGAGAATGTGACAGCAAAACAGGGCCTCGCCTCAATTATCACTAATCATATAACAGTGAGGGAATGGGGCCGTACCCCCCCCCCCTCCCTCTGATGTTAACGGGCCAATTATACCTGTTGATCAGTCACCCCAGATACTGTTGATTATCCGCTTTCTGTTGCGAGAGGTCGACCTGTTGGTGGATATGATATTGTGTCAAAAAAAACTTATCCGTTTTCGCTGTGTTATTATTATTATTATTATTCGTGTTTACCTGCTTTAATATTCCTTTTTTTTAATTTCTCCATCTATTTTTAATATTTTTTTTATTTCCATGTTCTCTTTCGTCGCAATCTTTCTGATATATATTTTTAATTCTATCTATTCCTCTCCACTTTTACTCGTTTACACGCGGTCCCCCCCATTCCCCCATTGGCCTTTCACAGGATGCTACCCACAACAGCTGTCTAACTCCCGAATAGCAATTCAGGAGTTAACACGTCTGCAAGGCGAAGGGGAACATTGCCCAAACGGTTCTGTCCTGGTGTGGGAAGTGAACCTGAGACCTTTCGGCTGTGGCCCCACTGTGCTGGCTGTATCCTGTGTTACAGGACCAGGCCTGTTCTAGGTGAATATACACCGGGATTATTTATGTCGTGGACAATGCTCAGGACTAAAGTGTAATTGTTGTTCAGTAAGGCTTGAGTCTCAAGCCTTTTTTAAACTGTCTTAACGACCCAACAGAGGCTGGTGTGTCAAGGCTCGTGGTGGTCTTAATGGCCAGTTCAGACCTTTCCATTCCTTCTTTACTTCCTAATCTTCATCGCCCTTTTTCTTTCTTTTATTCTGTTCTTTCTTTTAATCTTCTTAATTATCCTTCGCTTTTAATTTATCCTCCATATTCTTGTCTTCCAAAGTACTGATTTGTTCATCAAATTCTATTCTTCGTTTTTGATATTATTGAAATCTGTATAAAACATGAAATAATCAATGCCTATTTTTTTCTATAGATAAAGGAGCGGATCAGGCTTCCCAACCTCGTTGATATGTCAGTGCTGCCAACAGTTGAAACACGCACCCAGGCCTACCAACCCTAGTTACTGGTGCAGTGTTACCAAAGATTGAGGCTACATCAAAAGCTATCTGTTGTTGTGAAAGGGGGTCAGTACTGCCAACAGTGGAGGCACTCCCAGGCCTGCCAACCCTCGTGACAGGTACACTGATGACAGGTAGTTCAATAATACATGCCAAGACTACAGACATCTTCACCAACCATCATAAATAATCTCTTATGTCTTGCCATCTTGAAGATTAACAGATCAATCAACTGTAACATCATCGTTGTCCTAAACCAACCACAACAGCCAACTTTAACCTTGATTTGGATGCACAGGTCAGCTAGACATATCTCAGGTTAGTCTAATATATATAGATTTACACAGGAAGGAAATTATCTTTGAGCTTGGCTTAAAAATCATCGTAGTAGCTCCAGACTTGAAAATTAGAAACCCAGAACTACCAACTGTAAATGCAGAAACAGGGCTGCTAACTGTATATACAGAAACAGGATTACCAACAGTAAATACAGAAACAGGGCTACCAACAGTAAATACAGAAACAGGGCTACCAACTGAGGATACAGTAATACTAACTGAAAGTGTTTCTCCAGGTTTACCAATTACAGTAAATATACAAGAGTTATAAACTACACATATTGACCTATTGCTCCCACCTCTAGATACAGAAAAAGAGCTCGCAATCCAAGATACATAAACAAGGCTCACAGCTGTAGGATACAGCAAAAGATGTAGCTCCAGTGTCACCAACCAGGGCTACAGAACAAACATTTCCTAACTGCAAAAATACAGCCAGTTCTACCAAGATATTGTGTCGAGAACCATTTTTGTTTTAATTGTTAAAAATCGCTAAACATAGATTCGATTTTCCTTGACGAAAACTTGTCAGTCCATTTACTGTGCAATTAGGACAAGTAATGTACGAGAAAATGTGATCTTTTCACATTGATTAAATAATATTACACTCTTACTCGTCGTGGCCTATCGCATGAGATAATATTTTTTCCCCCTACGACTGTGTGTAAATATATGAAAATAAAGATAACAAAAGTGTTGATATCATTGAAAGAATTTTGAATTAATAGAGAAAAAATTTCCTATATTGACCTGGAAATAATAGCATGAAAAATCTTAAAAAAGAATAAATTATATGTTTAAGGTTCGTGATACGTGTATAAAGACATTCATACACGCTCAGTGACTGGGAGTCTCCCATCTGTCTCCTATTACCATGGGAGCCAGGGCTCATACAGGCCTACGTAGGGGTGATGATACCCGTGGGCGCGTGAGCTGCAGTTACTGAAGCAGAGAGGAGAGGATTCGAACGAAGTTCTGAGGAATAGCTATTGCCTTAGCGAAAGGCTCATGTTAAAGTGTGGTGAACCTTCCTATAGCGATCTGTGGGTGTGCAAGAACTCCTGCAACTGTATTTAGTTTTGAAGAGCCTTCAATGACAGCATGTAGGATTGAAGATGTTCCTGTGGCGATGTGTGGGCGTGAAGAGGTTTCTATGGCGACGTGTGGGCGTGAAGAGGTTTCCATGGCAACATGGTGGCATAGAGAAACTCCTATGTCAATGTGGAAGAGAGTGAGGCTGGCAGCGGTGGTCTTGATGGTGGTGGTGGGGATGCTGGCGTCTCCAGCCCTTGGGAAGAAGAATGTATCTTCAAGTAAGTAGCACTAAACATGTTGTTGTTGTATTGTTCATTGTGTGCTACTTGTGTGGGGCTGTCAGGTCGTGTCTGTCTCTGTCTCTCTCTCTCTCTCTCTCTCTCTCTCTCTCTCTCTCTCTCTCTCTCTCTCTCTCTCTCTCTCTCTCTCTCTCTCTCTCTCTCTCTCTCTCTCTCTTTAACATTATATATTGAACTTAAAATCTCTGTAAATTATTTTATAATTGTTTATTTCTCTCAATTTCCTTCATCCTCTCCACTTCTGACACCAAAATGCTTAATATAAAAGCAACTATTGATTTAGTCAAGACATATAAAGAGTCATGGTACATTAGGCAAGTATAGTACACAATACAGGTATTGTACACTATATAAATACACAAATAAATAAATAAATCAAGGTATCATACACTATAAAGAAAAAAACAATATGCAAATTAATTTAGATTCCGGTATTTAGATTGCGCGAAAACAGACCCATATACACAACACATTAAATCAGGGCAGGTAGACACCCTCCAAGACCAGCAGACCTCATCACCAGCTCTGCAGAACGCACTCACCCGAGCAACACAATGGAATTCCTTCTGGGCAGACCCCGTGAGACAAAGGCATATGCTGGAGGCTAAAATTCCCTCTGTGTTGCCTGGCTTGGGTAGCAGGAGGGGTGAGAGTTTCCGGGAGAAAGTACAGCAGGAAAGTATAGAGGGAAAGTTGAGCGATGCAGGTGAGCAGTACTGTGAGAAAACATGAGAGAGAGAGAGAGAGAGAGAGAGAGAGAGAGAGAGAGAGAGAGAGAGAGAGAGAGAGAGAGAGAGAGAGAGAGAGCAGTCTCATGTGAACGTGCGCATGCGTGCTTGAAATCATAGAGAAAACATATTTAACTTTTGGGAGGTACTAGAGTGTGAAGCAGTGGCCATATTGGGAAGCTGGAGAGAGAGAGCGACGAGAGAAGATGAGCAGAGATAAGATGAGAGATTGGCTTCAGTAGAGATGCTGGAACGGAAAGGATAAGTTTGTGTTTCAGGGACGCTGTTTGCTTTGCTGGTTTCAAGGCTTTTTGGTCTTGTTTAAGTGAGTCAGTGTGTGTGTGTGTGTGAAAGAGGTATTGATATTGTTCTTGGTGGTTGTGCTAATGGTACTATCGGCAGTGTTGTTGGTGGAGATATTGAGAGTGGTGGTGATAGTGGTGGTGATAGTGGTGGTGTTGGAAGTGCTGATGCTGGAGACAGCGGCGTTAGAACAGGTAACGAAGCTGTGAAAGTGGTGGTAGTGGTGGAGGGGGAAGGGGGGGGGGAGTGTGGGCGTGGTGTGGGGACTGGCGGTAGTGGAGCAAGAAATATAGCCCAAAACCCCACATCGCTGTCAGCCATGATCACCCCTCACCCACCCCTCCTGCACCACCCTCGCGATCATACTAGGCAGCGCTCACCTCACCAACTTGCGGGTGTCACCTGCTCTTCACTCTCTGGCTAAGCTCACGACCCACACGTCATCAACGTACTATGGAAAATTCCTGGCCAGCACATATACGTTGAATAATGTTGAAGGGGAGAGAGAGAGAGAGAGAGAGAGAGAGAGAGAGAGAGAGAGAGAGAGAGAGAGAGAGAATGAGAAAGACAAAGAGAGTTATAGGAAAAAGATCGAGAGACAACGAGAGAAAGTGAGAGAGAGACAGAGTGAGAGTGAGAGTAAGTGAGAGAGTGAGAGACTGAGAAGGGAGGTAGGGACGGAACAGGAGGCCGAGGAAGAAATCAGCGTCTGGGAAGTGTAACACATCTCACACATAATCACTACCATCAACGTTCCCATCAGCAAGGTCCCCGTAAAAAAAAACGTTCAGTTTCTCAACGTTTACCTCGGGGGAGGGGGGAGGGGGAGGCACTCAGAGCGGGGGCTCTAAGAGAGGAGAGAAGCACTCAGCTTCCTCCACAGAATCTACTCAACGTTTCTCAAGGTGTTCAGACAACACCAAGAAGAGTTTAATCGGAACTAACACTGTAATGACCTATTAACATGTGATCTAGTTCACTGGGCAACATATTGTGACTTGGCACTCGTCTTAGGTGGAAACTGGGGCAACTGGAATCAATTAACCCATTTGGTGATTGTTATGGTCAGGTATCCAATGATCGGAGTGATTACAAGTATGTTGCTAGATCAGGTATAAATAGCTTGGTATGAGAGGGATTGAAATTGGTGAAAGTATCGTAATCGCTGCGTATAGTGATATATGTCGAACTCTCTCTCCCATCATATTGATGATATATGCCCGGGCTCTCTGTCCCACTATATTGATGATACATACCGGACTCTCTACCACTATATTGATGATACATACCGGACTCTCTACCACTATATTGATGATACATACCGGACTCTCTACCACTATAGTGATGATACATACCGGACTCTCTACCACTATATTGATGATACATACCTTACTCTCTACCACTATAGTGATGATACATACCGGACTCTCTACCACTATAGTGATGATACATACCGGACTCTCTACCACTATAGTGATGATACATACCGGACTCTCTACCACTATAGTGATGATACATACCGGACTCTCTACCACTATAGTGATGATACATACCGGACTCTCTACCACTATAGTGATGATACATACCGGACTCTCTACCACTATAGTGATGATACATACCGGACTCTCTACCACTATAGTGATGATACATACCTTACTCTCTACCACTATAGTGATGATATCAGCCACTAACTCTCTCCCTACCGACAGACGTGAGCCTATTACGACCCCAGCTCGTCCAGTCTTGCCCCATGGCCTTCCACAAGATAGGGACCAAATGCTACTTCTACGGCTACTTCCCCTTAAACTGGTTCCGTGCTGCGGAGTTCTGCCACTCCTTCGGCAACGGCGTCTCCCTGGCCACCATCGAGACGGCCCAAGAGAACCTCTACATCAAGAAGTGGCTGGCTGTTAATGGTGAGGAGTTTGGGTGAGGGGGAGAAAGGTTAGAGAGAGAGAGAGAGAGAGAGAGAGAGAGAGAGAGAGAGAGAGAGAGAGAGAGAGAGAGAGAGAGAGAGAGAGAGAGAGAGAGAGAGAGGGAGAGAGAGAGAGAGAGAGAAAGAGAGAGAGAGAGAGAGAGAGAGAGAGAGAGAGAGAGAGAGAGAGAGAGAGAGAGAGAGAGAGAGAGAGAGAGAGAGAGAGAAAGAGAGAGAGGGTGAAAGTTCACGACAGTGACCGTCCACAAGAGCACTAAACTCTAGGTTTCTCTTACCCATTTATATTACTAGTAAATAGAGGAGAGATATATATACACAATTTCTGAGAAATGCTCACCTCTAAGATGCAATATATTTATGATACTAAGACAGACAGGCTGACAGCACGACCTCCTCCCTTGCAGGAGATCACAACACGGGCGTGTGGGTGGGAGGCTCCGATAATGGTCACAGTGGCAAGTGGGCGTGGTTCCCTACAGGTGAGTCCCTACAGGTGGGCGTGGTTCCCTACAGGTGAGTCCCTACAGGTGGGCGTTGTTCCCTACAGGTGAGTCCCTACAGGTGGGCGTTGTTCCCTACAGGTGAGTCCCTACAGGTGGGCGTGGTTCCCTACAGGTGAGTCCCTACAGGTGGGCGTGGTTCCCTACAGGTGAGTCCCTACAGGTGGGCGTGGTTCCCTACAAGTGGGCGTGCTTCCCTACAGGTGAGTCCCTACAGGTGGGCGTGGTTCCCTACAGGTGAGTCCCTACAGGTGAGCGTGGTTCCCTACAGGTGAGTCCCTTCAGGTGGGCGTGGTTCCCTACAGTATATATATATATATATATATTAGTATATTTTGGTAGCAGTCTTTCCTGTAGACATATATTATTAAATATGACCGAAAAAGTAAGATTAATAATTCTAACACGAATTTAACACTATACCCCCTATTAGACTATTTTACAGGAACTTCTTTTCCACAGCTCATAAAACGGAGGAAAGGGTCCTGAAAGATATTGTTAATAGGAACGTTATCCCTACAGACAAAAATCAGAGGATACAACTGACGATTTACTATAAAACCAGAAAAACGGCCAGCCTACTCATGAGAAACTCTCCAGACACAAAACAGAACGCTTTAAAAGAGACTAACGTCGTCTATGCCTTCAAATGCCCACTTGGGGATTGTAAGCTCCAAAAAACCCAGTATATAGGCAAGACAACAACATCTCTTTCTAGGCGTTTAACGATGCATAAGCAACAGGGCTCCATTAAGGAACATATAATCTCTTCCCATAACCAAACCATCGCCAGAGAAATCCTAGTAAACAACACAGAAATCATCGATAGATACAGCGATAGCAGGCGGCTTGACGTTTGCGAGGCACTACACATCAAGAAGTCAACACCAGCAATCAACAGCCAATTATTGCACAACTATATTCTACCCACCTCAAGACTCCGCTCCAATATAGAAGCATCAAGAAATATGGACCAATAGGCTTTCTACAAACACTTCTATTCAATACCCAATGTTTCGTGTTCTGTCTTGTGTTGATACTTTTAATACCCTATTAATATCCCCTCATGTTCTGTCTTGTGTTAATGCCACATCACTATATGCCACGTCATCCCTCCCACCTCACTCAAATGTAGATATAATAGCAGAGATACGTAAGTTCTAATCAGTTGTGTATTTGTGAAGTCTTTGAAAATGTAATAAGTTTTACGAAACGCGCCCGTGTCGCGTCAGACTAGAAATAAAAATGAATTTTGGAGAAGTGATTTTTGATTTACCTCCAACAGTGAAGCGTAATGTACGAAAGATTGAGAAAATTCGTGTTAGAATTATTAATCTTACTTTTTCGGTCATATTTAATAATATATATATATATATATATATATATATATATATATATATATATATATATATATATATATATATATGTCGTACCTAATAGCCAGAACTCACTTTTCAGCCTACTATTCAAGGCCCGATTTGCCTAATAAGCCAAGTTTTCCTGAATTAATATATTTACTATAATTTTTTTCTTATGAAATGATAAAGTAACCCTTTTCTCTATGTATGAGGTCAATTTTTTTTTATTGGAGTTAAAATTAACGTAGATATATGACCGAACCTAACCAACCCTACCTAACCTAACCTAACCTATATTTATAGGTAAGGTTAGGTTAGGTAGCCAAAAAAAGTTAGGTTAGGTTAGGTTAGGTAGGTTAGGTAGACGAAAAAACATCAATTCATGAAAACTTGGCTTATTAGGCAAATCGGGCCTTGAATAGTAGGCTGAGAAGTGCGTTCTGGCTATTAGGTACGACATATATATATATATATATATATATATATATATATATATATATATATATATATATATATATATATTCACCCTTTTCCATTTACATTCACCCTTTACCCCTTTACATTCACCCTTTATCCATGCAGAATACCCATACAATATATTTTTATATCATACCTATATAACATATATTATACAACATGCCTATATACAACCTCTGAAAAACTTTCCTCTACACATCCTTACACTTTCAAGATACTTGATAGGTAATGAGAAAATTCTTTGGAGATTTTCAGGGGATTCGAACCAGCGTGCTAGTGGTTCTCAGACGCTTGCCTTATCCCTCACTGCCATGAATCCCGACATAGCTCCTAAATATATTATCATTTCGTTGTTGTAATTTCTTTTGGGTTATGAACATTAAACTATTGCAAGAAATAATTTATAAATTATATTTTTTTTTACTTTTACGTTTGAATTATTATTAATTATTAACTTATGTTAAAATGTAGTTCTGTGTATTATGTTTTTCTTCATATTATATATGTTACATAATTATTTGCTATGCTACAATCCTCCTGATTATTAATTGAATACAACTGAACTCACAAAAAGATACAGCATACATCTCTCAGTGTATATATGGTGTATATACACTAAGAGGTGTATCCTGTTTCTCGGTGTTTATATATATATATATATATATATATATATATATATATATATATATATATATATATATATACATACATACTTTCTTGAGCATGGATTCTCCCCGGGAAGTATTTAAAATCTGAGTGGAGGGAATTTTACCCAGAGAAAGAATGTCAGTCTGGGAAGGAACTTCAAGCTGGGAAAGAATGTCCTCTGAGGAGACCAAGGATCGCAAGGGTAAATATGTGACCTGGGGCTCTGAGAACCTCTGCTCTAGAGGTTTAAACTAAGGTTAAAGCTTGAAAGGCTTTAAGCTCAACACCAAATTAAGTCTGACGTCCTTCTCCTCCTCCTGTGGTCAGGTCAGCTGGTGGACTTCACCAACTGGGGACCCTCTCAGCCCAGCGGCGACGACCAGCACTGTATGTACATGGTAGGGGGACTCCTCGGCTACCAGTGGGCCGACTTTCATTGCGACTTCGACATGCACTTCCTTTGTGAACACGGAGTGAACACGATCAAACCCTGGAGGTAACTCTTGATGACTGTTCGGGTGAAAGCTACCGGTGATAGTCCTTTACAAAGGTACTGGTGATACTCATGGTGAATGTTATCGGTGGTAGTCCATGGTGAAAGCTACCGGTGATTGTCCTGGAGGTACCTACCAATACCAGCCCATGATAAGGTTACCAGACCCATCTTAAGTCAATATGATGTTGGTTATTCCAAAGTAGTTACCTCCTTGTCATCCAGTTCACTATAAGTTTGCCTTATAGTGAACTGCCACAACTTGCGGTGAACTACATCTTAACTCATACAGTTAAGACCTTAGGAATCTTACCATAAAATAGACATCAGTTCTAAGGGAAAAGTGCAGACAAGGATGATAAAATGATTCCTGAACATTTTAAGGACCTTTCTAGTGAAGAAAAAATAAAACTCATTTTATATTCCATAGATGAATGGTGTGTGTGTGTTGTTATAACCTTATCAAGTATATTTGTATATCTGCGAGTCCAATAATTTAATATTTTTCTGGTTTTTGGAATCTGAGTTGAAATTTGGGAAGACTTTTTAAATTAGACGGTGCATTTCATTTTGCTATATTCCAAAGACTGTATTTAACATACGGGAAGGGGAGAGGGTATTGTAGTTTTGTAGTAACATATTGTAGTTTTGTAGTAACATATTGTAGTTTTGTAGTAACATATTGTAGTTTTTGTATATGGCAGGAACCCTCTGTTTCCCTTATGTTTCCTTTTGTAAATATCTACTTGCTATAATTTAATGTATTTCTTGTGTAAATATTTACATACTATAGTTAGATGTATTTCTTGTGTAAATATATTCAGGCTACAGTTCCAAATGTTATCTATGTAGCTATTTACATAATATAGTTCAATATGTTCCTTGTGTGAATATTTACATGTAGTAGTTCCATATATTAATTGTGTAAATATTTACATGCTATATAGTTCCTTGTGTTCCCTGTGTAAATATTTACATAATTTTTTAATTTTATGTTATAGTTCCTTGTGTAAATATTTAAGTCTAAAGTCCATATATAAAATACGTCTCTCAGTGATTCATGATATTGCTTAAGTTTTACGTAAAAATGAACTTATAATTGTAGAACAAAGAGTTTGAAGTAGCACGGGCTATGGTGAGCCCGCAGTGGAATTTAATGAACTTATAAAAAGAATTTTCAGCTATTTTATTCCATACAATTGAAAATGCCAAGAACATACCATATTTTTATGTTACTACGTGCTGCATTTTGCACGTATTAAAAATAGACTTTATTGAATAGATAGACTTTACATATTTTTATTATTAAAATGTAGGTTTATATATGATATTGACTGCCTTGATTATTCTGCAAAGAATGAAAGGGTTAGTCAGCCATCTTCAGTTTTCTGAATCTAACCTTTTAATGGGGAATCTGTCATAGATGATGTAAAAGTATCCTGTTTACATGTGATAACACCTGATGTCCTGTTTACACGTGATAACACCTGATGTCCTGTTTACACGTGGTAACACCTGTTGTCCAGTTTACAATTGTGCGTTAAAATCTAATATAAAAAGTGTGCCTCCGCTGATCACTCCTTAATATTTACTAATAAAAAACTCTGTATTCGTATTTACAACTAATTGTAAACAATTGTTATGTCTGCAGTAGTGATCGTAGATGAACTGAACAATGCTAATCCTGAGAATCCTAATTGATTAAGGTCTACAGAACTACAGAACTAACAGCTCATCAAACAAGAAAATGTAAGGCTGATAGACTAGATCAAACATATTCATAAAATTCAAAATCTAAGATATTCAAAATTGTTCCGGAAGTGTCAGTCAATTTATATGGACAAGACGACAAGGGTCGTGTCGTTTGTCACAGTTACTAAGTTGTTGACTGCCTGGGAAATCATTTTCATTGCATATCTGTTTAATTTGTGATTTTCTTTTCCTGTTAAGGCAATGTTTATTGAAATCGTAAGCTATGACCATTAGAAATCTCATCAGAGAAAATGTCTCTGACCTCCAGCTTCATAGAAAACTGTTTATTGGGAAATATTTAAGGCCTAACCAAACTAAATATTGCATCTTCAGTACAGAGCGTAATATCATGCGACCAATAAGTGCATGAAAGGCAAAGAATTAAAAGAAATAAGGATACAACAACGGATATATTAATTAAAACAAAATTCGAAAGAAAAATGAGACAATGATAAAATAGACGATGACAAATATTATTAACACGACATATTAGGGGGTCGATAAAAATTAGAACCAATGTGAAATACATATTATTTTGTTTGTTATTGTAAGTCCCATTAATGACACTATGTAAACGACACATCTAACACTTTATGTAGGGCATACGTAAATCTGTGTACCTATGTATTTATATATGTAGGTTAGATTAGCATTTTTAAAGGACTACAATCACCTTCTGTGGTTGATTGTTCAATGTAAACTATAAGTTTAACAGATCTCTCACCCTGTCCATGGAGGACAGAAGAAAATGTATATATGCTGGTTAGCATTGTAAATGTCTGGCCACGTCTGTGGTAGAGAATAATAATAAAAAAAATTCCTCCGTCACTATGAACACCTCCCTCCCCCCCTCCCTCTGGCTCTCCTCCACCCTCACCCCCCACCACCCCGACGAATCCCAACCCTCTCCAACCCCCCGACCCCTTTCCTCCCCCCAGGTACCCCCTTCCTCGCCCGTGGGTGAACCATTTACAGAGTTCTGATTCGAACAGAAGCGGTCAGCGAAGCACTGTTCGAACGTCATCAATTGTGAGACGTGTGTAAACAGTTTTTCATTCGTAAACAAGGGGTTTGGCAACTGGATTAACGGGCATTTGGGCTTTGTTTTTGAAGACGGGCTGGTATTTTTCTTACGTTGGTGAATCATTTACAGACTAAGTAAGCTATTTGAGCACAGAGCTGTCTTCTGCGAAGCACTGTTCGAGAAATGTTCAAAAGTCATCAGGTGTGAGTCGTGTGTTAACAGTTCTTCATTTATTAACCAACCCGTCCTCCAAACAAAGGTCAAAGTTCATTCCATGCACCCGCCGAACCTCCTGTTTATGAATGAAAAACGGTTTACACACGATTCACAACTGATGACGTTCGAACACTTCCGGAAAAAGTGCTTCGCTGTCGACTTTTGTTCGAACTACAACGCTACAATGTAAATGCTTCACCCACGTACTACAAATACAAATAATCGCCAACAGAACCCAAACACCTAACCTAACCAATGTCTAAATATGCACAATATGCTAATATAAAATATTTATATTTGAGAAAATTCATATTTTGAACGAACAGCATATTAAAATTGACAAATACGTCTTTGGGGTCGACCGCTGGATGGAATGGACTTGATATGAGGACGGGGTTTTTATAAACAAGAGGTTTGACTGTGGGATTAACGAGCATTTGGCCCTTGTTGTTGATGACGGACTGCCTCCCACGTTAAGTCAGCGACGTGGGAGCAACCAACCCATGGTGCCACCCCCCCCCCCCCCCTCCCTTTACGTCAATCCAGTAATGTGGGAGCAACAAGCCAGTGTCAAGAGCTTTCATGAGAAAGAACGTGGCGCTAATAACCCCATTAAGGTTGTTGGCTGAATGAAGAGTCAGCCTCTAATTGGCTGCTTAAAAATAGTCAAGGTTGTACAGTGGAAAAGCGTTGCTTCAGTACAGACAGACATGCAGCTGTAACCAGCGCACGTCACTGACTGTATCGTTGTATTATTCTATTTGTGCGTGATGTGAGTTAATACGCGGTGTATTATAGCTCGAGTGTGACAGTCATGTACTCCTGTGATTCCGTGAGTACTGAATTATTCTTTAATGTGTTCACTACACAAGTTTCTCACTTGTTCTCACGTCTGTTTTCGTCCACTCCTTAATCCACGTTTATAGTTCAAAGTCGTTTATTAACATTCATTACATGAATGGTGAAGGGACGACGACGTTTCGGTCCTACCTGGACCATTCTCAAGTCGACAATCGACCTGAGAATGGTCTGGTCAACATGCTGTAATCAAAGCAGTTTTCTCAAATACTTGAATATCTTCGTATATTATCACTTTGTTTACAAACGTAGGTTAGGATAAGTTAGGTTCGTTAAGGGTTTTTTTGTTATTTTATCGGTCATTTTCGTGTATTTTGTGTAGAGGACGGGCTGCGTAAGGCCCCAAGCTGGGCATCAAACGAGGCAATATGATTTTTTGAGATTCAATTCGCCTCGTCCAAACAGAGTCCGTCCTTAGAAAAGTTAGTTAGTTTAGTTCATTTATTATGCACCCCATACCCATCTTGTGGGCGGTAGTGGAAAGGATTACAGAGGCATATAATGGGCTCAGGGACTGAACCCCACAATTCGTTTATAGCTAAGAGCAAACGATAAATTCATTTTTTTTTTCTGGCGTTGGAATAAGAACCGGTGCACACAGAAATCACAATAGCGTGATGCATCAAATGAACAAATCCACGTCCATTAAGACAGCGTCTGGGATGCTCTCGGACGTAGGTTCGAATCCTCGTCACGGCTCTTGTGGATTTGTTCAAGAACCGGTGTTTTCTCAAATACATATTAATATTAAAAAATATCGAGAATATAATATATAACAATATTAATTTATATTTGAGAAAATTCCTATTTTGAACAACATGTTAAAATTGACGAATGTGTCTTTGGGGTCAACCGCTGGATGGAATGGACTTGGTATGAGGACGGCTTGCAATATTTTCTCGCAAATAAATCACGTTTATGTGACATGATTCTGTACCTTAATATTAGTACATAGTATGGATCAGAACATGGACCTTGGTTAGCTTATATTAGGATTTTTGTATTCACTTGTAATTATTTGTATCAGGAGAAAGTGCCAAGCCATTACGACTATATAGCACTTGGTCAGGATAAGGATTAGGGATGAGACGGGGGCGGGGAAGGAATGGTGCCCAACCATTTGGACGGTAGAGCGACGGTCTCGTTTCATGCAGGTTGGAGTTCATTAACCGACCGTCCAAGTGGTTGGACACCATTCCTTTCCCTCCCCCCCCCCCCATTCCTAATCCTTATCCTGACTCCTTCCAAGTGCTATATAGCCGTTATGGCTTGGCATTTTCCCCCCTGATAGTTATCTATCTACCTCTTTTATCCTCTATAATACCCATTTTATCGTTTATACTATCCTTTATCCCATATATTACCTTTTATCCCATTTATTCCCCTTTTCTCCCCTCACAATCCATCTCTTTCCCCTCGTCCCCAGAGGCTGCCACAACTGACAGGCGGTTGATAGCACCATTCCCTGTCCACCACCGGCGTGGACACACACACACACACACACACACACACACGTACAACAAGCAATCACTCACATATACACGCAGGTAAATATGTAAACAAACATGCATACACGTAAACAATTTTATATTCGTTCACACACACACACGCACGCTCGCGTAAGCAGGCGAGTAGGCAGCGCTCTGGGTTCGTAGTCCTAAGGGGCCCGGGTTCGATTCCCGGCCAAAGAAGAGACAAATGGGCAGTTTCTTTCGCCTGATGCACCTGTATATCTAGCAGTAAATAGGTATACTTGGGATTTAGATAGCTGCTACGGACTACATCCTGTTAGAGAGAAATATATATATATATAGTAACTATAATATAGAATAGGTCGGGAGTGAGAATATTAGAAACCCGTTTGTTAGAAAGGTGGGGCCCAAGAGCTTGCAGCTCGATCCTGCAAGCGCAAATAGTAGACACATCAAGATGTTTGACACAGAGATGGGCTATAAGGATATGGGGAATGACAGGGCAGGCATAGACGCTTGACACACAGATGTCAGGAATGACAGGGCAGGCATAGACGCTTGACACACAGATGTCAGGAATGACAGGGCAGGCAGGAACGTCTGGCACCCAACTGAGCCGCAGTAAGGACGGCAGTAAGGGGATATATTCACCCTATACCTGGAGTTTACCTGGGATTTACCTGGGATTTACCTGGGATTTACCTGGGATTTACCTGGGATTTACCTGGGGTTTATCTGGGGTTAATCTGGGGTTTTCCTTGGGTTCTTCTAAGCCTAAGTCCGGCCTGGGGCCAGGCTTGACTTGTAATAACTTACCAAACAACACTTTCTTGGAGTGTTGGCCCCACATATCCAACTAAAGGATATGTGACATATCCTTTATTCCAGACAATATCATTCGCGCTCGTCTACGTCAAGCCAATTAATATATAGTCAATCATGGCGGTGTGTCCAGGATATATCATGCTGAACTACATTCAAAGTTGTTGCTTCTTTGTATTCTAGTGTTTCTAAGTCATGCTCGTCAGTGTCTCTTATTCTAGAAATGAGCTTCGTATCTCAGTGGGAGACCTCTTAATTTTTTCCTCTCTCTCTCTCTCTCTCTCTCTCTCTCTCTCTCTCTCTCTCTCTCTCTCTCTCTCTCTCTCTCTCTCTCTCTCTCTCTCTCTCTCTCTCTCTCTCAAATATCGCTAGTTCTTCAGGTTCTTATACGAATAAATGTTCTCCATTCGAAATTCCATAAATTTTTATTTTTAATAAGTACGTAAATTTGCTGCTTCAAACAAATAGATGTAAATTAATTCTTCTGTTGCATACGCAACCTGCCAAATATGGTAATGGGGAGCTAATTTATGACTGCAAGAATACTGTAATAATATGGGGGTGTTGATGGTGAAATTGGTGGTGATGTTGGTGACTGTTAGTGATGGTGTCGATGAGGATGAGGACTTAATAGATCCCTAATGATCATAATACAATAACACTGTCAAATGCGCGGGCTCACCATAGCCCCTGCTACTTAGAACATTTTGTTCCAGGTAGTGAATCTTAAACAATAACTGTCAAATGAAAGAAATACCCAACAGAAAACGAGGAAATCAAACCAAAGACTAATTAAAACACGTAAACATAAAGTATTCCATAAACTTATTCCATAAAAATAAAGAGAAAGAGAGAGAAAAGCAATTTAGGTGCTCTTTAAGGCTGTAACACTTGGGATCGAGTAATGGCCGTGACTCATAACTTAAGACCAATGACTGAGAATTAATATTTCACGACACATTTTTTGGAGACATTGCTTAGTGAGTAATGAATGAATGGAGGCAAGCAAGCTGTTTGGTCCTGCAATTTGCATATGATTAATATTCTTTGTGAATAAATAGAATGTCACAGTAATTTGTTATGGCTATAATTTGTTTTGTGTTATATTGTAATTTATATTCATACACGAAAACCTACATAATACATACACATGCGTGTCAACGACAGCAGCAAACACCAAACACACACACACACACACACACACACACACACACACACACACACACAGACACACACACTCACACCAGAGAAGATGTGATAAATGGATGGTATTATACAGAGAGTGTGAGAGAGGGATATATAGAGAGAGAGAGTGTGAGAGAGGGATATATACAGAAGATGAGAGAGATAGAGAGAGAAGAGAGGTGTGTACAGGACAGGAATGGATGAGCTCTGATCAAGCAAGTCTGGTGAAGCTCTTGATTAGATCCGTGAAGTTTAGGGCTTGTTTACGAATGAGGAGACGAAGGAAGAGATGGAAGTGGAGGAGGTTGAGAGAGTGAGGGGGAACAAGGAACGGGAGGAGAAGATGTAGTGGGAAGATAAAAAAGATATGTAAGGGGAGGAGGTGACAGGAAAATAGAATGCAGAGAGAAATTTAGTGAAGAAGTTAGAGCAGAGGACCTAAAATGAGGAAGCAAAGGAGAAATACAATAAAAGGTAAGAAGCAAGAGCAGGAGGAAGACAATGCAAGAGAGAACGAGGAAGCAGAATTGGTGACGCAGAAGATGAGAAATTGAAGTCGAATCTCGTAAAGTGGACAATCAGCCTCAGTGTTATATCAAAAGGTTTAAAGTAAGGCACTAAAAAGTAAGATTAAGTGAGGGGTGCGTTTCGTGTCTGTGTGTGTGGGGGTGGAGGGAGGGTGGAGGGGGGGGCTTTTGAATATGTATGTGTGTGTTCGCGTATGGGGTGGGGGGGGGAGGAAGGAAACTGTGAGGTATAAGCACCAAGCCATTACGACTATATAGCACTTGGAAGAGGTCAGAGGATGGGACGGGGAGGGGAAGGAATGGTGCCCAACCACTTGGACGGTCGGGGATTGAACACCGACTTGCATGAGGCGAGATCGTCTGACTACCGTCCAAAAGGGGAAGAGTGTGTGTGTGTACTTACCTAGTTGCCTAGTTGCACTTACCTAGTTGTGCTTACGGGGGTTGAGCTCTGGCTCTTTGGTCCCGCCTCTCAACTGTCAATCAACTGGTGTACAGGTTCCTGAGCCTACTGGGCTCTATCATATTTACACTTGAAACTGTGTATGGAGTCAGCCTCCACCACATCACTGCCTAATGCATTCCATTTGTCTACTACTCTGACACTGAAAAAATTATTTCTAATGTTTCTATGGCTTATTTGGGCACTCACTTTCAACCTGTGCCCCCTAGTGCGTGTGCCCCTTGTGTTAAAAAGTCTGTCTTTATCTACCTTATCAATTCCTCTGAGAATCTTGTATGTGATGATCATCTCCCCCCTAACTCTTTTGTCTCCCAGTAACGTGAGGTTTAATTCAGATGTACTCACCTATTTGTACTTACCTATTTGTGCTTACGGGGGTTGAGCTCTGGCTCTTTGGTCCTGCCTCTCAACTGTCATTCAACTGGTGTACAGATTCCTGAGCCTACTGGGTGTGTGTGTGTGTGTGTGTGTGTGTGTGTGTGTGTGAGTGTGCGTGTGTGTGTGTGCAGATAGGCCTATTAAAACGCAATAAGCGAAACAAAATTTAAGTCGCATTAAGCCCATTTTACGAGCCAGACAGTAATTCTATAATGCCACTTTAATCTAGTTTGTCGTCGGCATCTCTGGTTATAGCGTCTGTGTCCGCTATAACCGGGGGAGGCTCGCTGCTAATTAGCATATACAGTGGAACACCGAATGCAATTGTGTTTCCTTCCTTGAAACAAAAACATGTATGCGTGCGAAATGTCTTAACAGCGGTCTCTTCATTGTTGAAATGATCAAGCTGCTCGAGGCAAGACAGACGTGTACAGGGACTACCAACTGTGTGACTGACGGGGACGTGACAGTTAGCAGACGGGAACGAGACGGTCAAAGGGACGGAAACGTTAGACTCAATTGGAAATAACGATGAATGTCAAGGACCAATTTGGAGGAAAACAGAGTATAGAAGGACACAGAAACATGACCATTGAGACAGATATGTAGAGCATTCAGTTCTGAACATTCTGGCCCCATTCCATCCTCTCCTGTCCTGTTCCGTCCTGTCTTGTCGTGTTCCGTCTTGTCCTGTTCCGTGCCATCCTTTTCCCGTTCCGTACCAACTTATCCCGTTCCTTACTATTCTATTCGCCATTACGCCACCTCTGGCATCGTTCCGTGCTATCCTACCCTTCCCTATTGCCTCGTTTCGTCCGATCCTCTTCGTTCCGTCCGATCCTCTTCGTTCCGTCCGATCCTCCTTCCTTCCGTTCGATCCTGCCTCGTCCCGCCTCCCGTTGCTCCGTTTATCCTGTTTCTCATTTTCCTCAAGAGTCTGACATGATTCGAAGTACTCGGTGGCTGTGTATATAAGTGTCTTCATGCTGATTGGCTATTACGGGCTGATCCTGTAAGTCTATTGGTTGAGAATTGCGTCATCTTCACGCTGATTGGATCTGACCAGCTGCCGCTCACTGTTGATTGATTGAAGCAAATTGTGGAAATAAACTTTATACTTCAGTATAAATGCGACAGAATTTATGGTGTAACGTCACTCCTGGTGATTATAATGGTAGGAGGAGGAACCCAAGAGCTAAAGCTTAATCAAGTCAAGATGCTGACACTATCACTGCTAATACCTTCTAACATGTTGATTCTTTGAACCTGGTTGATGGGGTTCTGGGAGTTTTTCCACTCCCCCAAGCCCGGCCCGAGGCCAGGCTTGACTTGTGAGAGTTTGGTCCACCAGGCTGTTGCTTGGAGCGGCCCGCAGGCCCACAATATACCTGGTTGATGGGGTTCTGGGAGTTCTTCCACTCCCCAAGCCCGGCCCGAGGCCAGGCTTGACTTGTGAGAGTTTGGTCCACCAGGCTGTTGCTTGGAGCGGCCCGCAGGCCCACAATATACCTGGTTGATGGGGTTCTGGGAGTTCTTCCACTCCCCAAGCCCGGCCCGAGGCCAGGCTCCAGTTGAGCCGACATTCTAATCCACCAATCTTCACCCATTTTTAGCCCATTTACCAATCATATTGATCTGCTGCCAATCTGTCTATTATGGCATGTGCTGATTCCTCTGGTGAGCTGACACGCCGATTGGCTGAGCATTGTTTAGCTATTTTGTGACTTGCTAATCTATATACTAATTGGTCTGCTGACCTGAGTATGTTGATTTGCGGCAGGTAGTGGTAGTAGTACGATGGCATGAGAGCAGCAGCCTCAAACAGCCTGGTTGACCAACCTCACAAAACCAGGAGGCTATGTCAGAGACCGGGCCGAGACGATATTGATTCTTACATGATTGATTCTTACCTTTTTAAAGTAAGATAACATTATTGATTTCCGAACCTGCAGACCTTCTTGAGATCTTGAGGTTATCTTGAGATGATTTCGGGGCTTTAGTGTCCCCGCGGCCCGGTCCTCGACCAGGCCTCCACCCCCAGGAAGCAGCCCGTGACAGCTGACTAACACCCAGGTACCTATTTTACTACTAGGTAACAGGGGCATAGGGTGAAAGAAACTCTGCCCATTATTTCTCGCCGGCGCCTGGGATCGAACCCAGGACCACAGGATCACAAGTCCAGCGTGCTGTCCGCTCGGCCGACCGGCTCCCACACCTACACACACCAACTGAATCGCCAACCTACTGACCTTGCCATCTGCTATCCTGCATGTCTACTGACCTATCATCATGATAACAGCACGATATACTAACCTGTTATCCTGCTAACACCACGACCGCTTGTGCAGCTGAGCTCAGCACTGTCGTCCAGGGCGTCAGGGCACGTTAAGGTCCCCAGGTCGAGGCTAATGCATAAATAACTTTTTTTTTTATGCCCCGAGCACCACACGGCTGAGGCAAATTGAAGTTTATGTTTGACGAGGCTTCTGGAACAGTGAAGCTGGCCTCCAGAGAGTTCTGGAACAGTGAAGCTGGCGTCCAGAGAGTTCTGGAACAGTGAAGCTGGCCTCCAGAGAGTTCTGGAACAGTGAAGCTGGCGTCCAGAGAATTCTGGAACAGTGAAGCTGGCCTCCAGAGAGTTCTGGAACAGTGAAGCTGGCCTCCAGAGAGTTCTGGAACAGTGAAGCTGGCCTCCAGAGAGTTCTGGACCAGTGGAGCCGGGCCCCGGAGGCTTCTGGAACAGTAGATCTTGTCTCCAGAGAAGATGTAGGCAAATATAGAGGGAAAAAATAGAGCTGCAGGAATATGTATTATCTAGGATCAGAAGAAGAAAGAGGGAAGACGGACGGTGAAAAGAAAAGGAGAAAAAGAAAGATCCGGTAGAAAGACGAGAGGATGGAGATAAGGTTAGATGAAAGAAGAAGAAGGAGAAGAACTTAGGAAGTGAACGGTGGAAGTATAAAAAATGAAGGTATAGAATAGAGGAAGAACAATCAGGTAAGAAGATAAATTGATTGAACAAGATGGAACGAAATGATAAAAAATATACGAGACAGGAGAAATGATGAAGGGAAGATAAGAAAACAAGAGACGAAGCAGAAAAAAGTTATATCCATTATTGGCGTCTTCGTGGAGAATTTCTCTGTCTATCTGTCTCTCCATCTATCTCAACTATGCACACAAACGCTTTTTTAATATGATATATATAACACTAAAACCAGGACTCAAGATGCACCTACGAAACCTGTACATCTTCCAACGGCTATGGGGGGGGGCTTTGTTTACATATAATACAATTGCAAGAACTTTGAAGCACTACTAAATTGTTTGTAACGAAAATAACTTAAGGATTGGGAAGTTTCGAAATTCGTAAATAAATGTAAAGCCACCTGGATTGTTGAAAGATGTACGTGTTTCGTAAATAGTTGATGAGTTCTGTCCCCCCCCCCCCCGTTTTGTTTACATTGGACTGTAAACAATAATTAGCAATAGTCTGGCTCCTCACACTATTCAATTTTTGTGTTAAATTATAATGGAAGGTCTTGCGTGAGAGCCAAGGTCTTGCGTGTGAACCAAGATCTTACGTGTGAGCCAAGATTTTGCGTGTGAGACAAGATCTTCCGTTTGAGCCAAGATCTTCCGTGTGAGAGCCAAGATCTTGCGTGTGAGCCAAGATCTTCCGTGTGAGAGCCAAGATCTTCCGTGTGAGAGCCAAGATCTTCCGTGTGAGAGCCAAGATCTTCCGTGTGAGAGCCAAGATCTTGCGTGTGAGCCAAGATCTTGCGTGTGAGAGCCAAGATCTTGCGTGTGAGAGCCAAGATCTTGCGTGTGAGAGCCAAGATCTTCCGTGTGAGAGCCAAGATCTTCCGTGTGAGAGCCAAGATCTTGCGTGTGAGCCAAGATCTTGCGTGTGAGAGCCAAGATCTTGCGTGTGAGAGCCAAGATCTTCCGTGTGAGAGCCAAGATCTTGCGTGTGAGAGCCAAGATCTTGCGTGTGAGAGCCAAGATCTTGCGTGTGAGAGCCAAGATCTTCCGTGTGAGAGCCAAGATCTTGCGTGTGAGCCAAGATCTTGCGTGTGAGAGCCAAGATCTTCCGTGTGAGAGCCAAGATCTTCCGTGTGAAAGCCAAGATCTTGCGTGTGAGCCAAGATCTTGCGTGCGAGCCAAGATCTTGCATATAACGTATAAATGGTCACACAAGACAACTCAAGACAAATGAAGACAAATAACACGAAGATTTCCTGCTGGCTGGCGCAGAGTTCAGTCTTATTTTTTTCTTTGAGAAGAGGACAACTCGATTTAAGTTAGTCTCCGCCCCGACAAAGTTTCAGAAACTCTTACGGAGTCTCACTTCCGTTTTGCTGTTAACTTGTTCTTTTTTTATTCCTTCATATGTTCTTAATTGTTATTTAAGGCTCGCTGCTTAAGACCAGGCTTAGGGAATGAGTATATATACAGAGTATTTATAAATATATATATATATATATATATATATATATATATATATATATATATATATATATATATATATATATATACATATATATATATATATATATATATATATATATATATATATATATATATATATATATATATATATATACACACACTCCCTCCCCCACCCTAATGCCTACAAACAACACCACCCCTCCAACATGGGCCTCCAATCTCCCCTCCCCCCTTCCACACACAACATAAAACCCAACGACAACATTCACCCGCACAAAGCAAGGGTTGTTGTTAAACATTCAGCTACTGGAACCCCAAAGTTGCAAGTAGCACGGTCTATGGCGATCCCGTAGAGAAAGGGGGAACTTACCTGGTGCAGGAGCGGGGCTGTGACTAAGAAAAAAAAAGGGCCGTAGACGGGGGTAATTATACATTCCGTCTGCCGCCGCCTGCCAGTATATTAAGGCTTCACCACGGCGGAAAATATACCGCGGATCAAGCTCCCCACGGCGGTGAAAGCTTCCGAGAGCGCGGTAAAGTAACTTTGGTAGCGACAGTGTTAAATTGACAGGAAACCTTTAAAAGGTATATCCAGTCTTTTGGAGAAATTCTGACGCGTGTGAAGGCTGTGGAAAGCTTTTGTTCCTAGTTGAAAACCCATTGCATTATATATATATATATATATATATATATATATATATATATATATATATATATATATATATATATATATATATATATATATATATATATATATATATATATATATATATATATATACTCCAATTATATAGCAGGTTCCTTGTCACACACTTATGCATCCTTAGAATAATTCCCTGGCCATCTGAAGCGACTCGGAGAATATATTTTCCCCTAAATTAGATGAGCCGTGAGATCCTCTTGAAGATTAAGCCGGCCTGATTAGCGGTTCAAACTCTATCAGGAAAATCCATTAGGAGTTGGGAGCAGCATCTTCTGAGAGGTCTCAAGATGTACTCCTTAGGAGTGATTACGTTGGGAAACTACAATGTTTTTGTTTTTGTTTAATTATGGGATGATTGAGTAATATTGCTCGTTTGGTAATGGGGAAATTTAGGATGTAGAGGGTGTTTGTAATTGATGTGTTGGTTTTAACGGGTTTGTTGTGTTAGAATACTGTCCTGTGACAGGCAAAATGGTTATCTTGTATTACAAGGTCTTACTGAAAGACAGTCACTCTCTGGAGGTCTTACTAACAGTCACTTACTTACTGTCACTCTCTGGAACACCTATTTTTTCCCCCTTTGTTATGTCCCTCAGTCGCAGCGAACAGGCATATATGTCAGTATTACATTATCTTACAGCAAATATCGATCTACGAGGTTTAACTGTGTACTTTATCCGTTAAAATACAACAAATGATAGCGAAATTGTGTTGTATGCAGTAATTGTTGCCTTTTGCTGACAGAAATGTAAGTTCCATTGTTGTGATGGTACTGTCCGGCTCACCATGATATATATATGCATGAAATTCAAATCTCTTGATAAATTGAGTAAAAAAATTATACCTGGTTAGAAACCTATATATATATATATATATATATATATATATATATATATATATACAAACAGCTTTCTTTATACAAAACAACGAGTGTGGTAGAAAGTACGTTTATCTGTAATATATATACCTGTTAAAAAGAAAATTATACTTTATTGTAAATGATCTCTAGATATTAATTTAATAATAACAGGTCGGTTGTAATGCAGACCATATCTACAATATGAACGTATATATGATTCAGAACTACGCTTCTCTTTTGACCGTAAGAAGGAACTGGAGTCTAATTGTTTCAGACGCCTTGGTCTACCAAATATCTTTATCGCCTAATCTATTTAGAAACATCAAAGGGTCTTTCTTCAAGTCAAGAAGTGGCCCAAACCTATTCAGATAAAGATGCAAAGAAGTGCAAGGCTCTTGCTTTTAATGGCCATCTTGATCTCCTTGAAGCGATCAATGCCCGCTCTTTCAAAGCCACTTTAATGAAGATAGGTGTTAAAAATCTATCAATTAGGATAACTAGGTGACACCCTCTCAATCCTTATGTCATCAGGGCTGAGGTCTTGAGGGTTCTCCTTGTGCTGCCGGCTATAGCAAGGCTCCTTTTAATGATGTCGTTGACTACATGTTTTGTACATATTCTCTCTGATCTACTAGAGACAAAATTTCGCAGGGCAGATTGGTCAACCGATGTTCCTTAGCTCCTGCACATGTCCTCAGTAAGCTTAGGGGTGCCAGAGTAGAGGACCTAACAAATTAAACGAACTTGAGGTACGGGGTGATTGAACTGCGTAGAATTATAGATGGCCAATTGGAAATCTCTAGCATGTGGAGCTTTGACAAGTAGAAAGTATATTCATTCATTCCGTGATACGTACTTAAGCACTATCAAGGTGATATTGTTTACCAGGGAACTATCACAATGGAAATGTATTTTCTCTTTTAGGAATTTGATCTGAGTATAGAGGTTACAGGAACATTTCAGTATCTCCCGCAATAAACTTTTAACCTTTCATATGCTTTGGAAGACTTCCACCAAATCGATAGAACTAATGTACGAGGACTTTTAATAAGACAAACGAAACTAAGCAAAAATACGAGTAACAAAAATTATATTTACAAAGGCAACGTTCCACTGAAGGTTATCTCGGTAAAGACGATAAAACTCAGTAAGGTAAGAGATCCTCGGGGCCAGGTTCCTCTCTCTTGCTGGAAGGTCCCGGAGCCATAAACTAGATAACAGCGTAAAATGGAAGAGAAACACAGAGAGAACGAGACTTTAAATGTTGTGGGCTTTATAGGTGGCAAGATCAGGATGCAAGGTAAGCTGTAGGAATATATTGGCGCGTTGTAAACACTGATGAGCGACTTTGTTTACAGGAAAGCTGTTTAAAGAGGTGTTAGCAGTAATATTTTAGGCACTGCTCCGGATTTTTCTCAAGTTCTCGGTTTCCCTTTCGGAAGTGCTTGTCATTTTTTGGATTTCCTTTGGGTTTTTTCCTCCTGATAGGGGGAAAAAACAAAGTGACAACCCAAAAAACCCCAAAACCCACAGTGATAACCTAAAAACTCAAAGTGATAAAAGTGTTTTATCACATGTTTGTCGCACTACATGTGAAATTTGCCTCCACCACTCTAAATGTACGGAGCCTGTCTCTAATTATCACCTGATTTAGCCGACAGGTAATCTTTTTGAATATTTTGGTGCTCCTTTAAAGGTCTCTTAGACTAAGGTAAAGACGCTATAAGAAGATTTTGGAAAAAAATAGCCGGCCAGAAGTCTAGATCCTTGTTTTAAAATGAATTTTAGAATTGGTAGTGTGAATTATCTTTATTTTTTATCTAATTTCTTGTATTATTCTAGTTTATTTTTGTGTGATATTCTTATGTTGGGTGATGTTGTATAATGTGTGATTAATAGTGTACATTCTTTATGTATCTGATGCCTGGTTTTCAATTATAATCAAGTTTATGATTTAAGTTTTAATTTCTTAAGACTGTTATGCATGTTTGGCATTGTTTATCTTGCCTGGAGCACATCTGGTGAGCTGTTTGAACCAATAAGAGAGCGCCATAAAGTCTTATGAGTCAACACTCATATACTAGACAGTGACGTTATCTTTTTCTTCATTTGGATCACCAGAGATTCGAACTCGGGTCTGAAAAGAACGAGACTGTTCTCCGGCCAACACAATAACTGGCACTTATTATGTGCATCTATGGCCTGGCTGGTAGGACATCTTGAGACCCATGTTCGAATCCCCGATTAGTCAAATGAACGAAAAGTATTTGTCATGGTATTGTGTCTTGAAAAAGACTCGTGTTTCAGTTAATTTTGGTCTTTTTATATCAAAATTAGACTTTTTGAATTTTGATCATGCACTAGAAATTGATCCTCGCAGCCACAGACGAACGAACACCTTGAAGATTAGTTACCTTCTTGTGGTACGCCGGGCGCAGCCTCCACGGTCTCATTAAGGAGATAAACTCCTTTACTTTCCTGAACTTTCTTTCAAGAAATATAGACAATCTCCCCCCCCCCCCCTCCTCACCTCCATGCCCCCTCCACGCGATCTCCAACCCCCCCCCCCCAACCCCACCCTCCCTTCCATTTGCCCACTCTTCTAGTTCTTCCTGCTCCCTTCACCTCCATCCCACCCAACCCCATCCAACCATCCTGTCACTACCTACCCTTTATCTATCTCACTCTGTCCTCCAGCGACGAAAGTTTATTTCGTTGGGTTCATTGGTTGTACATTGTGTACTCACCTAGTTGTGCTTGCGGGGGTTGAGCTTTGGTTCTTTGGTCCCGCCTCTCAACTGTCAATCAACTGGTGTACAGATTCCTGAGCCTACTGGACTTTATGATATCTGTATTTAAAACTGTGTATGGAGTCAGCCTCCACCACATCACTGCCTAATGTATTCCATTTGCTAACTACTCTGACACTGATCTGTGTGTGTGTATGTGTATGTATGTATGTGTGTATTAGGCGACAATAAGAGAATTTCAGTAATTCATTAAAATATTATTATTATTATTATTATTAGTATTATTAAGGAAAATAATTATACTGTATAGATAAAATTACTTCTAGGCCTTCTCCCGCCCTTCTCTCTCACCCCATTCCTCCCCTCCCCCCAACACCCCCTGTTCCTTTTCCATCCCTCACCCTTTCTGTCTCCTCTCCCTCCACCCAACCCCTCCCCCTTCCCCTTCACCCTTCCCCCCTACTATCACTTCTTTCTAATGCCCATTTCCCAATCTCTCTCCCTCCCCCCCCCTTTCCCAAACAAACCCTCCCCCCTCACCCCAATCTGCGAACACCTCGGAGGTTTATGGGGTGAGTAGTAATATATTTGCTCGAACAATGGCCTCGCCAACCACAATAGCTCGGGTGAACAGGAATTAGGAAGAGACAAAGAAAATCCCGAGTCCATTATGTCTCCTTTTCGCCTCTCTCTCTTTCTTTTTTGACCTCTCTCTGTGTCTATGTTTGTTTTTTGCCGTTTCCTTGTCTCTCATTCTTCTGCCTGCTGGGCTGAATATGTCCACCTCTCATTCTTTGTCTACAGACTACTCTGTCAACTTGTCGCTCCCTGTCACTCTGTCTCCCTGTCATTCGATACTTGTCACTTTCTATCTGTTACTGTTTACATTTCACACTCTGTCTGTACCTGTCACTTTCTGTCTGTCACAGTCTACCTGTCACTCTCACTCTGCCTCGCCCTCCGTCTTCATCCTCCCGTCTCGGTCAGTCCTGCGTTACCAATTATTTCAAAAGAAATTTTGGACATGCAGTTCCTCTGAGAGACAGATGGTAAACTGGAGTGAAGCGGACAAGGAGTCGTGACTCACAATGTGTCTCACTTACAATGGGACTCACAATGTGACTCACTTACAATGGTACTCACAATGTGTCTCACTTACAATGGGACTCACAATGTGACTCACTTACAATGGGACTCACAATGCGACTCACTTACAATGGGACTCACAATGTGTCTCACTTACAATGGGACTCACAATGTGACTGAAAATGTATGAAGTTCACTGTAACACACACACACACAGACCATGTGACTCACACACCATAAGACACTCATAATGGTAATCACAATGTGAAACACTCACAATATAATACACTCACACTGATACACTCACACTGATACACTCATATTGTGATACGCAATGTGACTCACTCGCCTATATTTGCTGCATATATTCATCTCTGTTTCAACATTTCTCTCCGAAGCCTGCAGTTCTTAATGGGCCTACAGTCCAATTTGTTCCAACATTCCTGGATTGGTACACAAAGAACAAGGCAGCCAAGTATATATAAGCAGGCACAGACAAAAGACAAGGGAACAGACACCATGTAGGCAGAGGACAGTCTTGTAAATACACACGTAGGCTCCTAAGTACACAGACACAGCCAGCAAGCAGACACGTTGATGAGAAACACACACACTCACACACGCGCGCACACACTCACACACATATATACACACACACACACGCTATCGAGCAAACAAAAATAATAAATTGCATTGTGTTTCGGCAATGAGGAATGAGAATGGAGGCAGTAATGGTCTGGTAATGGCTGTGTGTGTGTGTGTGTGTGTGTGTGTGTGTGTGTGTGTGTGTGTGTGTGTGTGTGTGTGTGTGTGTGTGTGTGTGTGTGTAATCACCTAGTTGTATTTACCTAGTTGTGTTTGCGGGGGTTGAGCTTTGCTCTTTCGGCCCGCCTCTCAACTGTCAATCAACTGTTTACTACTTTTTTTCCACACCACACACACACACACACACACACCAAGAAGCAGCCCGTGACAGCTGACTAACTCCCAGGTACCTATTTACTGCTAGGTAACAAGGGCATTCAGTGTGAAAGAAACTTTGCCCATTTGTTTCTGCCTGGTGCGGGAATCGAACCCGCGCCACAGAATTACGAGTCCTGCGCGCTATCCACCAGGCTACCAGGGACCCCTACCAGTGTGTTTGTGTGTGTGTGTTTCTGCCTCTAAATGTGTCTGTCAGCATGTTCATGCTTACCTATTGGTGTTCGCCTATCTTTGCATACAGGAGTGAGAATTAGCTCTTGGGCCCCACTTCCTAGCCACTTGGTGCTGAATCGGGAGTAACACACCCAGCCGTCTCACCTGAGAATACCCGCATGGGTCATTAGTTAAAATTAAGATAAGACGATATGATTGACTCCTAGCAAATAATTGCTGCTCTGATCCTCTCCCCATAAGACCCAGCTAAGAATTGCATTGTTTACTTAAAAGCATAAGAACATAGGAATTAAGGAAACTGCAGAAGATCTATTAACCCATACGAGGCCAATATATATATGATATAGTGATCTCACGTGTATTATGTTACCCAGTAGTCTTTTTCAAACAAATTATACAACTTCATTTCCAGATCGGCATTTACCCAGATCATTCCTAGAAGAAAAATTCAATTCAATAGTCAATGTTATATAAGCCATGGTCAATATTATTAATTAATTACCTTATCATAGCAGTGAAAGTCTTTAATTGTTATCTTGTCATTGGAAATGACATCTTGATGAGGTTATTTTGTCATGTCAGTGATGGTCAGGTGTCAATACGTTGGCATGGATACGATAGGCAAGCAGAGTCATCTTGTTGTATATTTGACATGCAAGTGACGTTACTGTCTCTGGGCTGTGACAAATGACGTCACCATGTCATGGCTGTGACTGGCAGAATGGGTCTTCCCCTTTCTGTCATATCTCTCTTACCCTCCTCATTCTTCCTTTACATTATTTACATTTATAACTCTTTTATACCATAGTTTCTACGTCAAATTTTTATTGTTTATTTTCAATGCGTCTGTTTTCCATCCTTCCTCTTTCTTCCTTTCTCCTCTTACCAATTTTCTCTTATTCTGCCCTAACAAAAACTCGTCAAAACTCTTTAAAAACACAAACATTTTACGAGAACCCGTATCTCCAGAGCCTCACGTGCATCCCAGAAAAAGAAACATTTTACCTTCCAGTACAAAAACATACAGGGAACGTATGGCCTCATAACTTCCTGGCACCGGCTAAACGTTGATGAAAATACGGCTATTTTCCCCAGGTGGATCTAAGTAAAGAGGTATCGTCTGTATTTGAAAGGCAGAGTATTGGTGAGTTTAGGAATTTGTGGATTTGGTATATGTGCCTTAACTACGTGGGTTGAATACTAGGTGGGTTGAATACTAGGTGGGTTGAGTACTAGGGGTGGGTTTTACACCTGGTGGGTTGAGAAATAGGCTGGTTTATTACTTAGCGAGATCAATACTTGATGTGTTCAGGACTAGTTGAGCTGAAAACCGCTAGGTGGGCTCAAAACTCATTGTCTAGCTAGCTGGCAGAGATAACTGGGTTCAGTATTCTCTAGATGAGTTAAAGACAAAGTGGGTTTAGTTTCCAAATTTGACGAATGAAAAGCTAGTTCTTAAATACATGAACTTGGTAATATAAAGTCATATATTTTATGTATATATATATATATATATATATATATATATATATATATATATATATATATATATATATATGTCGTACCTAATAGCCAGAACGCACTTCTCAGCCTACTATTCAAGGCCCGATTTGCCTAATAAGCCAAGTTTTCATGAATTAATGTTTTTTCGTCTACCTAACCTACCTAACCTAACCTAGCTTTTTTTGGCTACCTAACCTAACCTTACCTATAAATATAGGTTAGGTTAGGTTAGGTAGGGTTGGTTAGGTTCGGTCATATATCTACGTTAATTTTAACTCCAATAAAAAAAAACTGACCTCATACATAGAGAAAAGGGTTGCTTTATCATTTCATAAGAAAAAAATTATAATAAATATGTTAATTCAGGAAAACTTGGCTTATTAGGCAAATCGGGCCTTGAATAGTAGGCTGAGAAGTGCGTTCTGGCTATTAGGTACGACATATATATATATATATATATATATATATATATATATATATATATATATATATATATATATATATATATATATATATATATATATATATAACCACTGGATTGTTTTGGTAGTAGATGGTCTTATTTCTGAGTGGTTTGATCACGTATTTAATAAAAACTGTACTGGCTGGATCCATGAGAGATAAGTTGTATATTTATTAAACATGAATGCGTGTGTATTTGTGGATGTACGTTTGTGTGCATGTGTGCGTGTGTGTGGGAAAACTGACTATAATATTGCGGACCATCAAAACGTTTCTGTCACACACACGATAAAACTCATCTCTGACTGACTGTTCTCCAGCTCCTCGCATATGCGAAAGGACAATAGATGTAGTAAAATAAAAAAACTTTATTGCGTGTTAATATGTAATGTTAATGCTTTTAATATATAACCTTAATACATAACCCAATATAATGAGCATAGATCATATGTTTACCGTTATTTCGTTGAAAAAAATGCATCAATAAGGATTTACGAACATTTCTTCACCGTCAGAGAGAGTCCCTCCACGCGGATGAATCTAATTAGCATAAAATGGTTTAGAAATTGCCAGGTTATTACCCTGGATGTTGTGTGTCAAGGGACGGTCACTGACACAAAGGATGCGAGAGAGAGAGAGAGAGAGAGAGAGAGAGAGAGAGAGAGAGAGAGAGAGAGAGAGAGAGAGAGAGAGAGAGTAGACAGGCTGGCATCATTTGATTTTTATTTATGTTTAATTATATACTTTGGGAGCCCATTTTCTTCTTGTCTATCACAGTATGAGGATGGGCCTCTAGCAGCACACGCAGAGACACATAAACAATAAGGATACACACACACACACACACACACACACACACACACACACACACACGTGTGCAGACATTTATAAACTAATTCACAAATACACACACTTATATTTAAATACACATTCAAACACTTATTAAGAAAATACACACATAAGGAAATACACTCATACATATATTTATTAAAAAATACAAGCACACATTAGGGAAAATACACACATGCATATATTTATTTGGAAAACACACATACACACACACAAACGCTTATTAAGAAAACGTAAACTTTCCAACTCAATAATTTTAACTTTGCAATTATCGTGTTAAATTTATATTTTGATCCAGAAAAGCCTGAAAACAAACATTAATTCAGTTAACTGTGAACAGCCTCGCTGAACACGAAGTTAGAAGTTTGTTAACTATTGAAGATGGAGCAAGGTAGAGAGAAGGCAGGGCAAGAAGGAGGGAGGAGGAAGAATAGAAGGAGGGAGGGAGGAAGGGAGACTGGGAGGAAGAATGGAAATAGGGAGGCAGGAAGAACGGGTGGGAGAGAGAGAGAGACGAGAGGACTCTTATGAAGATAGGGAGGGAATGAAGTTTATATAGGGAGAGGATAAGATGGAGAATAATAGGGAGGAAGGAGGATGAAAGTGGAAGGGAATTGGAGAGACTGGTAAGGAAGGATGTGGAAGGAACTAAGAAGAAAGGAAGGGTATGGGAGGGAGTAAACAAGGAACAGAAGGACAAGTTAAAAAAGGGATGGACATATCCCTCAAAAAAAGAAACATCAACTCAACTTACCTGCTTCTGTTTGGGTTATTTAAATGATAATTATAACATATCATTACATCAATTATTATTATGATAAGTGTTATCAACATTGCTAATATCCTAATTATCATTGTTTTTGGGCACCGTTAGTTTGCTAATAAGGAGAGTGTAATCTTATTACTGCTTGTATTAACCCCGTTATTGCAATTTAATTAATTTCAACGATCGGCACAATATTAATATCTTGTTATAGTCGGGTTTGGGTTCACGGGTCGACCCTTAATTTAGTTTAATGGTCGTTGAAACTCGTGAAAGAAAAATGACATGAATTTTGTTTTTTCCTAATTTCCCGTTGCTCTTCGAAGGTGTGTGTGTGTGTGTGTGTGTTGTGTGTGTGTGTGTGTGTGTGTGTGTGTGTGTGTGTGTGTGTGTGTGTGTGTGTGTGTGTGTGTGTGTGTGTGTGTACTCACCTATTTGTGCTTGCGGGGGTTGAGCTTTGGCTCTTTGGTCCCGCCTCTCAACTGTCAATCAACTGGTGTACAGATTCCTGAGCCTGATTCCTGTGTGTGTGTGTGTGTGTGTGTGTGTGTGTGGGTGTATGTATGTGGGATTTTGGCGCGATTTTTGCACATGTGTCTTTGACCGTGTGGGGTTGAACTTTAGCTCTTGGGCACCTTTCTATGTAGGATTATGCGGTGAGGTCGGCATTCTCTTCCCTGTCTGGTACTTCTGAGGCAGAAACTGTTTTCTTTTTGTTATTAATTGTAATTTCTGATCTTAAACACTTGTTCTATTTGATTAAATTAGTTGCTTCACTTTATACTCTCTGGAGGTGAGAAATTGATCCTAATACTTCCTCAATTGGTTTGTAAGGAATAGATGAGAGTGTTCACTTCTCTCACTTGGTGAGGGAGAGTTCACCTGTGGGTGAGGGAGAGAGTTCACCTCTGGGTGAGAGCGCTCGACCACCTCTCCCTTGCTACAGTGAGCGCTTGGTGAGCTGTAAACTGGTATAAGAGAACCAGTGCTGACGTAATGTTCTTTGTGAAGTGAGATGGGAACGTCACCTCTTTCCTCTCTCTCTCTCTCTCTCTCTCTCTCTCTCTCTCTCTCTCTCTCTCTCTCTCTCTCTCTCTCTCTTCACTATCTTCAGTTTCCTATCTTTTCTCATCTCCCCTTTTCTCTATATATTCTTTCCTGTTCCTTATCTCTCGTTTCATCTCTTCACTTTCTCCTATTCCCTCTCTTTTTTCCCTCTCTCCTCTTGTTTCTCTCTTCACTTTTCCTTTTCTTCTCCTTCTATAATCTCCCTAACTTTACTTTCCTTTATCTCCCGTTCCTTCTCTTTCCTCTATGTCACCCTTTTTTATTGTCATTATTTGCCCCTACAATCCTGTCCCCTCTCTTCTCTATCTACTTTCATCCCTCTCACCACTTTCTTTCCCCTTAATACTTCCTTTCCCCTTGACGCTTTCTTTCCCCTTGACACTTTCTTTCCTCACCACTTTCTTTCCCCCTGATACTTTCTTTCCCCTTGACACTTTCTTTCCCCTTGACGCTTTCTTTCCCCTCGACGCTTTCTTTCCTCACCACTTTCTTTCCCCTTGACGCTTTCTTTTCCCTTGACGCTTTCTTTCCTCACCACTTTCTTTCCCCTTGACACTTTCTTTCCCCTTGACACTTTCTTTCCCCTTGACACTTTCTTTCCTTCATCATTACTTTTCCTCGAAACGTTTATGTTCATATTCTTTATTCTCTCCCTTCCATATTCTCTCTTTCCCTCACACTCCCTCACACTTTCCCTCACACTCCCTCACACTTTCCCTCACACTCCCTCACACTCTTCTTCCCTCACACTTTCCCTCTCTCACATTCTCCTGGTGTGTATTTACTATTTGTGTCTGCAGAGTCGAGCTATTTAGCTCTTGGACCCCACCTTTCTGGCCAATCTATTTTTCCTCTATTATGTCTGCTACATATATTTCTCTCTAACACACACATCCACAGGAAACAGCCTGTTGTAGCTGTCTAGCCTCCAGGTACCTATTTACTGCTAGGTGAACAGAGGCATCAGAAGTGAAAGAAACTCTGCGTATTTGTTTCCGCCTACGCTGGGAATCGAACTCGGGCCCTGAGGACCACGACACCCCCCCCCCCCGAGGGCTGTCCAGTCAGCCGCGAGGCCCCGCTGTGTGTGTGTGTGTGTGTGTGTGTGTGTGTGTGTGTGTGTGTGTGTGTGCGTGTGCGTGTGTGTGTGTGTGTCCTACACTAAGGGGACAGCTGCCATCATCTCCCACTGGTAATTACCAAACCATCTCCGTCGCGGCCCGCTGAGCCTGCCGAGTAAAATGCTAATTACCACCAGGTGATCACACACTAATCCCTCCCGTGCTAACCCATAATGGGGGGGGGGAGCGAGTGTTGTTCACCTCGCTAATGGGAGAACTATTCCCTCGTGCTTACTCTCCCACAGTGAGCGAGTCTCTCCCCCCACCCCGTGCTCACTCCCACAGTGAGCACAGAACACCCGATAAAACACAATGCAGCAAATTAGGCGGGACATATTTCGCAATTTCCGGGGCGGACGCGGAGATTCTTGCAGTGGTTTGCAGGGGAAAAGTTCGAAGGTAAAAATGCGATGAGTTGGAATGCCTGGCTGGACCATTATGGAATGTCAAAGGTGTTGGAGTGTCTGGGGGGGAATTGTGAGGATTGTGAGGGGGGGGGGATGAAATGAGGCGTGCTGTACGGTAGTTGCATATTTGCTGGAGTGGGTGGAATTTCGTGTCGAATAGGGGATGTGGGGTAGTTGGATAATTGTGGGAGATGAGTGGAATTGGTGGGTGGAGTAGAGATGGGGAGGGGAGGGATTGTGGGTCGTGTATTGGAGGGGGGGGGGGGGAGTTAGGGTCGTGTGGAAGAACTGGATGATATTGAGATAGTGGCGGCTAAGCTAGAAATGGGAGATTGGGGGAACTAGAGAATTAGAAGAGACAATTAGGATGTCGTGTAGAGATTAGGAGGAGGGGCGGGGGAGTAAGGTAGAGCTAAGAGAGGAAAGGGCTTCAAGAAGGTCTTCTGAACTGTAATAGGATTGGTCATGCTTTGACTATAGCCCTAAACAGCAGGCAATAATACCTCAGGGACCGGTTTCCGTCTTCACATTCTCCATGGCGTCCTCCTCCACATTCTGCTTGTCTGTGTGTCTCCTGGAGGAATCTCAGGCGGCGTTTACAAGCAATGTCTCAAGGTAGGGCCCTCCAGGCTGTTCCTCCAGGCTGTTCCTCCAGGCTGTTCCTCCAGGCTGTTCCTCCAGGCTGTTCCTAAAGGCACTAAGCACCACAGAACTGAGCACCGTCCCTCTATTGTCTCTGAGGCCTCTGGAGCATTTTCCTATTCCTGTGATTACTCACGTGTTTATTATTTTATTTTATTTCTCTTTTAAAAGAGTAATTTCGGGAATCTCTCTCACTAGCTCCCCATCCTTTATTTAATCCATATCTTCCTGGTTTTTCATTTTTATTCTCGTTTCTTCTTTCATTCTGTCCTTTGGTTTCTCCTTTTATTCCTGTTAACGAGATTCCTCCTGACGCCTCATTCTGTCTGTCTCTGTCTCCTCTCTCTCTCTCTCTCTCTCTCTCTCTCTCTCTCTCTCTCTCTCTCTCTCTCTCTCTCTCTCTCTCTCTCTCTCTCTCTCTCTCTCTCTCTCTCACCTTTCATCTCTCCATATCTTACTTATTTTTCACTCTCCTTTTCCAGTGCCTGTTTTTATCTCTTGCTACGTTATTCCATTATTCATGTCTAGCTCAATTTCAGTTCCCACCCCTCACCTGTTCCCCTCACCTCTCCCTTCCCCCTTCTTCTCTTACCTATCACCTCTCCTGTCCTCACATTCCCCGTCTCCCTCACCTGTTTCTCTCACCTCCATCTCTCCCTCTCACTTCTCGCCTCTCCCCATTATTTCTTGTCTTCTTCATCTCACCTCTCACCTCTCCCTCGGGGTCTCGACATGAATCAATAACATCGTGGAAGAAGCCTCTTCCGATCTCACCTTTTGGCGCTAGCTTAGCCCGAGGGAGAGGAGAGAGGGGGAGAGTAGTGGGGAGGGAAGAGTAGAGGGAGAGAGGGGTGGTGGGGGGAGTGAGTGGGGGAGAGCAAGAGGATTGTGGTGGCTAAAGCAGAGGGAGTGGGGAGGGGAACAACTGGGTAGGGTGGGGAGGAAGGAGCAGGGGAGTGGGTGGGGAGGAAGAGGATGGTGGGGAGAGATATTTGAGCTTCCCAGAGCAACTGAAAAATACAGAAAGCAAAGTCTCCCCCGTGTATGTGTAAATATTAGGAGGGCGAGAAGCGTGGGATGGGAGCTGGGTTAGAGTCGTGGGAGGGGAAGTTAGAGGCGTGGGAGGGGAAGTTAGAGGTGTGGGAGGGGAAGTTAGAGGCGTGGGAGGGGAAGTTAGAGGTGTGGGAGGGGAAGTTAGAGGTGTGGGAGGGGAAGTTAGAGGCGTGGGAGGGGAAGTTAGAGGTGTGGGAGGGGAAGTTAGAGGCGTGGGAGGGGAAGTTAGAGGCGTGGGATGGGAAGCTAGAGGCGTGGGATGGGAAGTTAGAGGCGTGGGAGGGGAGGTTAGAGGCGTGGGAGGGGAAGTTAGAGGCGTGGGAGGGGAAGTTAGAGATGGGGGAGATAGATGAGCATGTGAGAGGGAGTGACGGTAATAAATAGGCGATTATTTACATTTTCATACACATTTTTCAACGTGTGTGTGTGTGTGTGTGTGTGTATTTACCATTTGTGCCTGCAGGATCGAGCTGTTAGCTCTTGGATCCCACCTTTTATACCATCGGTTCCTTAACGTACTGACTCCCAACCCATCTCCCAATCATATTCTATCACATATTACACACACACAAACACACACACAAACACACACACACACAAACACACACACACACACACATACACACACACACACACACACACACACACACACACACACACACACACACACACACACACACACACACACATACACACACACACATACACACACAAAGGCAACATATATCAATGAGAAAATTAATTTTGGGACAAAGAGTGACGTGAACTGGCGTTCTAGTGATTCCCAGACACCTGGCTTAATTAACCCACTCGCCCACGACATGACACAAGCCTATCAACCCGGAACTCTACTGAATTCACCCGTGCCCAACCAGGACTTTTACAATAAGCCCACCTACACTCTCTCTGACTTGCATGTAATGGGGGTCCCACCCCCTCACCCTTTTTCTTCAGATCACAAAGAAATCACAATGGCTTCTTTTCGGGCCTCCAGAACTTCCCAGTGTACTCGACAGAGCTCCAGGTTGATAGGGTCGAAAGGGTTGATAGGCTGTTGTCCAATCGTGGCCGAGTGGGCTCAGGCAGATATCTGGGAATCCCGAAAACGCCAGTTCAAGTCACCTCATTGTCCCAAAATGATTATATCATTAATAGCTAAATTTAGATATGAAATTTTGCCGAAAAATATACAAACAAGTGAAGCGACTAGGGAACTGCTTTATATTAAAATAAAACTCAATACAAAAAAATATATAAAATAAACAAGTCTGAAATTGACAAGAACGAAATCAATCTAGAGGAAACGCCAAGAGAAGGAAAAAGTCTGAAGTTTTATTGAATTTTAAAAGAAAGAGAGTTTGACATGTTTCCAGGGCTACGTAGGGCTACCAGGGTTACGTGATGCTGCCAGGGCTACGTTATGCTGTCAGGGCTACGTAATGCTGCCAGGGCTACGTAGTGCTACCAGGGCTACCTAGGGCTACCAGGGCTACGTAGGGCTACCAGGGCTACCAGGGTTACCAGGGCTACGTAGGGCTACCAGGGCTACGTAGGGCTACCCAGGTCACGCAGATCTGTACGAACGGATGAGGGGGACTATTTGATCCATTCTTGAGGGCTACTGTTAGACTACATGCACTAATATGTTACTTATGAACTACATATGAGTTACTTATGAACTACAGTAAGAGGAGGAGGAGGGGCTATTGGAAGCAGCCTTAGGGCTATTTAAATCTAATAAGAATTACAGAAGTAAAGAGCTAATGTAAAAGGTGCCAAATGAGACTGCTAGAAGCTGCTGAGTAGTTATTCTCAGGTTCTGAAGACAAAAATCTTTTCTTTCTCTTTCCAATTTCACTCTATTTTCCTTTCTCTCTCTCTCTCTCTCTCTCTCTCTCTCTCTCTCTCTCTCTCTCTCTCTCTCTCTCTCTCTCTCTCTCTCTCTCTCTCTCTCTCTCTCTCTCATTGTATCTTTCACCTCCTCTGCTGTTCTCCTATCTTTCCCTTAAATATAAAACTAAAAGAAAATTTAGACTTCACGAAGGGAGAAGAGGGAGAGAGAAGAGAGAATGGGAGAGAAATAAAGATAGTGAGACAGTGGAAAGGGTAAAGAGAAGCACAAGGAGAGATAGAGGTTTAAGGAAGGTAGATATTATAAGAAATAAGGATACAAAGAATAAGGAAGAGAACTAAGTAATGTAGAAAAAAATAACAGATGGAAGTAATAAATGGAAGAGAGGGGAAAAAAAGGAAAAGAGGCAGAATGAAAAAAAGGGAAAAATGGAGAAGTAGGAAGGAGAAAATGGGAGGAAGGATACGGTTTAGATGGAAAAGAAGGAAGGGGGGAAGAAGAAGATAACGGGTAAGAGAGTGAGGAGATGAGAGGGTGGAAAGAGGAGAGGGAAAAATTGAAAAGGAATGTCCCAGGAGTAGGATAGGGGGGGGTGCCAAGGATGGGATAGATTTAGGGGGGTTTCCAAGGGTGGGATAGGGTCAGGGGGGTGCCAAGGGTGGGATAGGGTGTAGGGAGGGAGGGAGGGAGGGAGGGGGGTATCCCAGGACGGAGGTATGACAGGCCAGCAGAGCTCAGTGTGGCTCCAGCCTGTGTAGAGAGAACACGTGCATCATCTCGCTCTCCGAAACAACGACTTGGCTCGCTCGCTCGCTCGCATTTCTCTCGCTCGTGTGGTACGGGACAACGAAAGTGAACACATCCTCGTTAAATTCACGCTTCATCGCTGGCGTGTATTGTGTCCAAAACTGAAGCGCATATTTAGAAAAATAACTGTTTTCTGAAGAACATTTTTTTTTTTTTTGACTGTTCTAACTTATTTAAAGCCATAAACACCCTCGTTATAACGAGTTGTTTATTTTGAAGAAACTGCCAGTATTGATATAGTTGGCCGTATCATCGTTATTGTCTACTGTTTTAATAATCAAACACAATTTAGGATTATCGTAACTGCATATTGTTTGTGTATATCTCATGATATGTATCGATAGCATACACACACACACACACATTAATTCCCTTAACTTAATTAAGATAAGCGCTCTTATGTATCGCTTAGCCAAAATAATTCACTTCCCACGGCTTAAGCGTTAACACCTATGGCTTTCCCAAAACAATGAATTTCATTTGACTGGTTAAACGTTAATACCTAATACTGTACTTACACGATTGAGCTTTTCCTTGCAATAAAAGTTTCCCAGAACGTGTCTCTCGCGTGATTGGTCGCCTTACTATAACGACCTATTGACTACGTCTTCAGCAATTGGTCGTTAAGTAGGCAGTGTGATTGGTAATCCGAGCTAATGACCTTCACCAAAAGTGATTTTGTTTTTATTTTGGGATGAAACCAAACTTTTGTTTTTCTGATAATGTTATATTTTTGGTTTCTGAACGAAAAATAGATCTTTAATAAACAGAAAGAGTTCTTTCAGAGTATCATGTGTGTGCTTGTATATATATACATATATATATATATATATATATATATATATATATATATATATATATATATATATAGCCCCTCCTCCACACATATATAGCCCCTCCTCCACACACACACACATATATATATATATATATATATATATATATATATATATATATATATATATATATATATATATATATATATATATATATATATATACAAAACGTATATATATATACGCTGGGCTGTTACTGTCTTCAATTAATCGTTTTAGCTGACATTAATAAGCTTACCTGACTTAACTAGATTTCCTGAGCTAGATTAATTCGCTTTGAATTTAGGACCGAGATGATTGATCGCCCTTGATTAATGATATAATTTGATATAAATAACTTGATCTAACAAGTCCAACTACATTGATTACATTAATTTAGTAATTATCCTGAGAAATATTAATTTGTTCCACTTATTATCTACATCTGTAACATCTCGGTGACTATTATAAACATTTATATAAAGATACTGAATATAATTACCAATGAGTTACCTCGTATTGACCAGATATTAAGCGAGAGGGTGACGCTATTCAGCATTTAAAACTCCTGTGTAAGACATAATATTAACCTAAACACGCCCCCGAGTGATCTTGTGTGTACGTCCCTAATGACCTGTTGAACCAGAGATAAACACCGGAAGTACGAAAATCGTGAAGATAATGAACATTCCGTGACCTCTGATGACTAATCAGTCCCTCTGGTTGTCGATAATACCTCGGTGCCACCTTGGCCCTGTCTCCTAACTATCCGGAGCGAGAGGTCGCGGACCCGGGACGACCTCGGCTCCTCGTGACCCGGAACGACCTCTGACGCCAGGAGGACGCCCCTACTCTCCTCCAACTCATTCATCCTCCTCCAACAATAGAAAGAGGGCATGTGGAGGAGCGTAGTGGTGGTGATGGTGCTGGGGCTGGTGGACGGAGTGCACATTAAACGGAGTAAGTGCAGGACCATGATGGGAGGATTAAGACAGGAATTTTCTGAAGTAATTTCGTATTTAATAATACATCTTCAGAAGGATGCATTATTACGATGTAATGTAATTATGATGTAATGTTATGATGTGAGGGAAAGATGGTGTAATACATAATTATTTGGAAGATGTGACATTAAATACGAAAGTACTTAAGGAAATTCCTGTCTTAATCTTTCCTTCGTGGTGTGACACTGTCACATTGTTCATCACGTGTTAATTTCTTCGTGATTTGCACACACACATACACACACACACACACACACACACACACACACACACACACACACACACACACACACACACACACACACACACACACACAGATGTACCCAGATGAGCCACAGAGACGTTAGAAAGAATTTGTTCAGTGTCAGAGTAGTTAATAAATGGAATTCACTAGGAAGTGATGTGGTGGAGGCTGACTCCATACACAGTTTTAAATGTAGATATGATAGAGCCCAGTAGGCTCAGGAATCTGTACAGTTGATTGACAGTTGAGAGGCGGGACCAAAGAGCCAAAGCTCATCCCCCGCAAGCACAATTAGGTGAGTACACACACACACACACACACACACACACACACACACACACACACACACACACACACACACACACACACACACACGCACACAACAACAACAATGTCAACACGAAGACTGGCGTCCGGCAGGGATGGCTGCTGTATAAAATGTCAACATTGCTTAGATTGGTGTTTGCAAAGCTGTCGACACCATAATGGTTCAGACGTATTGCTTTTATATCTATATATTCTTTATATCTATTAAAATGAATGGCTGTCTGTCTGTCTAAAGATGGAGGGCAGAAGCCCTCTAAACATTGCAGGATTGATGATAATTTTACCGGGAGTGTCACGGGGGCATAGAGGGGTGGGGGGTGGGGGGGTTCCTCCAAGTGCCCACCTGACTGGGTGGGCATGGCTGCAATATGAAGTCATGAAGTAGACTTCATGAAGTCTGTGAATGTGAAATGTTCTGCCACGAGTCCATAGACTGCATCACGTAGCTAGATTTTTGACACATCTGCACAAATGCAAATGCACCTAAATGTGTTAATAAAAAAAAATTAAAAATAAAAAGTGAATTCAGATATTGACTGAAGGGTGAAAGTATGAGAATGTGAGGGATAGGGAAGGATGGAAAAACAGACAGAAACATAAACAAAGGCCCCGTTAGGTCGGCCGAGTGGACAGCACGCTGGACTTGTGATCCTGTGGTCCTGGGTTCGATCCCAGGCGCCGGCAAGAAACATTGGGCAGAGTTTCTTTCACCCTATGCCGCTGTTACCTAGCAGTCAAATAGGTACCTGGGTGTTAGTCAGCTGTCACGGGCTGCTTCCTGGGGGTGGAGGTCTGGTCGAGGACCGGGCCGCGGGGACACTAAAAAGCCCCGAAATCATCTCAAGATAACCTCAAGATAACCTCAAGGTGTTTAGGTTCAGTCGGCAGATATTTTATTTCGAGTAAGTGGGGAAAAGCCTTAATTTGATGAGCGGTGCGAATATAGAAAGAGAACGAAGTACTGTTCGAGAAAAAAATTGAATGTAGTCAAGTGTGAGTTCTGGGTAAAGTGTTTTACATTCAGAAACGAAGGGTTTGGAGACTGGCCAAAAAGAGCATTTGGGGTCGGCCGCAGCTTGGGTGAGCATTTGGGGTCGGCCGCAGCTTGGGTGAGCATTTGGGGTCGGCCGCAGCTTGGGTGAGCATTTGGGGTCGGCCGCAGCTTGGATGAGCATTTGGGGTCGGCTGCAGCTCGGATGAACATGACCGGAGGGTGAGTTGTGACGGGCTGACGTGGGTGAAGCATTTAGAGAAATACGACTGGAACAGAGGACGAGAGCGAAGCAGTGTTACAGTAAAGTTTGAACGTCATCCGTTGTAAGTCATGTAAAGCTTTTTCATTTACATATGTAAAGGTCTAGGGGCTGGCTTACTGAGCTGGCCATGTAGTAGGTAAACAAAGAGGTTATTTAAAGATGTCCTTTACATGCACTGAACAGATTCCAAAATGATTGGGTTCAATCAAAAAATAGAAACGTCAATACAGTAATCTGTCTGACAGTAAAAAGGGGTGATTCGTGAAGGGAACTATCAGGGGGAAAGCGCCAAGTCATTACGACTGTATAGCACTTGCAAGGGATCAAGATAAGGATTTGGGATGGGACGGGGGGGAAAGGAATGGTACCCAATCACCTGGACACTCGAGGGGGATGGGGTGATTCGTGAGCCTAATTAAATAGTCCTAATCACATAGAACCTAATCACGTAGCTTAGACTCAAACAGGTAGGACACTGTGTTCTTAATACCTTCGCTTTGAGATAGATCCGTCCAGCTTGTCTCAAGTAAAGCAGAATACCGTATAATTTTTGTTCCTAATGTAAGTGATAGCCATACGTTCACAAACTCGGTATGTGTAAGGTATTGCTTAGGAGGTGGTCCACATATATCGAGACGTTACAGTCCCAACATTGCAAAATATAAAACAACAACAGGTCTTACTTCAAAGGATAATGTACCTAAATAAAAAATATATATGTGATATTAGTTTGGTGACTAACGAATGCAAAATAGAACCTTCATCTGTGGGTCGGTGATTGGCAGAAGCTTACGAAGTTCTTTTGCAATATGACCATTTATCGTTCCCATTGATTTACAATTTTACATAATCAAATCAAATAATATATGCACATATGGTTGTATATTTATAATTGAGTTCGTTCACATCAAATTATAGTTCATTGATTACGACAAAGTCATAGTATCAGTGGCTACTGGGATGAGCCACAGGGATGTGAGCAGCTGGATAGTGAGATGTGCCTTAAGGATGTGCGGAAAAATGTCTTCTGTATCAGGCATGTCGGCTCGTGGAGCAAACTAGCATGGGGGAAATAATGGGGGTCTTCCTCCATTCATAATTTTATAATCAGATATGACACGAAACAAAGGGGTCAAAGGTCATTGCATAAAACGACCATCAGTTGCAAACGCAGAGCCCAGGAGCTAGAGCTTGGACCTGCAAACTCTATTAGGCAAATACTTTTAGAAATATTACACTTCTTCGCGTGAACATTCTTAAAAGGCAACAATTCGGCATTTCAAAAGACATCGACAGACTCGAGCACTATTTCAGTTTGAAATTATAATAGAATGCAAATAAAGTATGGCATTTTTACATGCGAATTTTGCATGATTTTGCAGCGGCGATGTTTGTTGTCAGTGAGTTGAAAATTTTAATACTGTGATTTCTTAGTTTTTTTTTTTTTTTTTAGGGGGAGCTGTATTTGCGTTCGTGGATTGTGTGCGTATTTCCATTTGTGCGATAGTGTGCATATGGTGTTTGCACACCTGTGTGTGTGCACGGTGTGTGCTTGCGTGTGTAATACACCTGTGAGGGGGGAGTGTAATTGGACTTCTTGTAATCCCCAAGTCCGGCCTGAGGCCCAGCTTGACTTGTGATATCAATCCCGGACGGACCGATATCACAGCTTGGCTTGTGATATCAATCCCGGACGGACCGAAACATCGTCAGTTCTTCATTTTCAGATTATGATGAGTTTTGGAGGCCAACTTCACCCAGCTGGAGCCTATATTATATAACAAAGGAGCAAGGTAAACTCTCCTAATCTTTGGATTAAACCCGGAGGAAGGTTTGAGTCCCACCGTCCTCACAGTAATCATGCATACATCCCACAGGTGTGGGATTTGCACAATATGGAGCGCCATATGCCTGGACTAAACGCAGAATTATTCTCCTGGATTATGAGGCATAGTTATACTTCTGGACAATATAATAAATAACAAATATAACAGTGAGCAACATTCCCAAATTACCGTAAATATTTTGAATATAATGGTGATATACTTCCTTAGTTAAGGCGGAGAATGGGAAGCAGGTGGGAGAGCGGGCCCAAGGAGGAAGTGTTGGGTGAGAGGAGAGAGAGAGAGAGGCAGGCAAGCAGGAAGGGATTAAACAGGGGAAGAGTGAGAGTGGAAATGGGATTGGAGGAGTGGAAATGGGATTAGAGAGGGAGTGGAAATGGGATTAGAGGGGGAGTGGGATAGTGGAAATGGGATTATATGGGGGGTGGGATGGTGGAAATGTGAGGAGAGGAAATTATGAGGGGGAAAGCGCCAAATCATTACGACTATAGAGCGTTTGGAAGTGGTCAGGATAAGGCTTTGTGGTAAGGATAAGGGAGGAAAGAATGGTGCCCAACCACTTGGACGGTCGGGAATTGAACGCCAACCTGCCTGAAGCGAGAACGTCGCTCTACCGTCCACCACAAGTGGTTGGGTTTGGACATGGGATAAGAGGGGGAGAGTGAGTGGAAATGCAATTAAAGGGGAGTAGAAAATGCGATGAAGAGGGGAAGGACTAGTGAGAGATGATAGAGGAAATTGAAGATAGGAAGTGAAAAGAAAATATAAAAGCATTAGAGGAAGAAGTTAGAGAGGAGAGGTAGAGAGAGTGAAGAGTGAGGGGGAGGTAGAGAGAGTACGGTGAGAGAATGATGAGAGTGAGAGGTGAGAGGAGGTAGAGAGAATGTGAGGGTGCGGCGAGGGAGCGTGGTGAGAATAATACATTTCGAAAAAACTATTTATATGATGA
>NC_091151.1:45871244-45876244 GCF_040958095.1 Procambarus clarkii | reverse complement strand
TCATCATTACTCATGAGTATGGCTAGCCTGCTATTTTTGGAGAAGAAAGTTGCTGCTACCATTATTTTGTCTTTATGTTTGTGTGACTTTGCGCTCGTGTGAATTCCCCTTATCCCAGTCTGTCATGCCGTGGTTAAAGTCTTCCATAATTAACAGTACGAATCCGTTGCTGCTGGCGACTGAGCTGCTCTTTATAATATAACATAGTTACCATATTGCCACTGTCAAGTTCCTATTTGGCTTTCCTGTCGTTTAGTTGTAGATAATAATAATAACTGTTGTAGTTATTAAATTGTAGATAATAACAATAATGCCTCGGAGGTCTTCCAATACTATAGTTCCCGTCTTGGAGTTCACGCATCCTTCACAGCACAGAATATTACCATCTTGACGAAACTCTTTCAGACGAGCACAATAAGATTCTTGTGTGATTATCTCTTCTTCTAAGCAGTGAATAGCATTCTCTTATTACATTGATCTTGTTGACGCCTACACAGCATAAATATGTGAAGGAAATCTCGACGAATAATGAATTTCCCCAAAGTGGTTCATGACAGGGCATATTTACCTCGTTGAAAAATATGAAGCAAATATTTAAAAACGCAATTATATTTGGCGGTATCTTGCATCTCGATTTCCCAGCCAGAGAAGGTGTTTGGAAAAATATTTTTATCCAAATTAAACGAACATTTTAGAGAAAATTTTATCCCGATTCAGACTTGGTACATCGTCCCTTTCTTTGGCAGTCACTACCACACCGACTCACCCCCGCTACCACCACCATTACTAACTACCTCAACCACCATCACCACCAACGACACCTGCACACAAACTCTCCCACAAACACCCACGAAAATAGTGCAAAGGTTTGCAACAAGATTAGTACGAGAACTAAGAGTATTACCTATGAGGAAAGACTAATGAAACCAAGTCTCACGACCTCAGAAGACACAAGAAATAGAAGAGATATGATCACAACCTTCACGATATTAAAAGGAATAGACATGGTGGATATGGACAACTATTTTGAAATGATCTACAAACGCAGATGAGCAGAAGAAATGTAGAGAAATATTCGTACCCTGTACTAGTTTTAAACAATTGGAATGCACTGATAGAAGCAGTAATGAAAAGCCACCTCTATCCACACATTTAAGGCCAGATTCGACAAAGAATTCGAACGGCAGAATATGTCAGTTATAACGCAAAAGGTGCCACCATCAAGTCTGTCAAGAGTGGCATAAAGAGTTAGAACTATACATACAAACATTAAAGCAAAAACATTGCTGGACGTTGTTCCGTGCTCACTTTCTGTGCATTCTCAAAGAAAATCATTAAAAAAGAGAGAAGGTTGATTGCTCTAGGATTAACTGTGCCAACAGTTAATCCACAGCTGACTGCTTGCATGTGAAAAGAGTCATGCACATTCAGAATTTAATATATATATGTGAGGCTGACACAAACTTGGTGGAAGTGTATAGACTGGGGTCACATACTACAGAATAAGAAAATATGTGAATTAGACCATTAAATATGGTATTAACAATATATTAGCTTTCAATGGGGTTTCGGAAATTTCCTTGAATAATGAGGGTAAAAATGTTTTGATACGGAGCAAATAGATTAGAGTAGGGAAAAAGCAATGAGAAGAGAAGTTGAGAGAGATGGAATTAAAGAGGAAGAGAGTAGCATGAGTTTGAAACCGTCATCACCCACCTACCAGAACACTCAGGAACACCAACCATGAATAAATTATGGAACAAGGAGAAGTAAAAACGAGGGCAAGTGCCATATTCTTTAAGTCGCCATTATTATCAGTATTATCAGTCGCCAGTGCTGACGGAAGCGTGAATCAGCGCTCTCCTTCCCTATCCTCCCTCCAACCACACCTCTCAGCCACCCAACAACCTCCAACCTAATCAGCTTTCATCCCATTTCTATTTCCCTTGTTGTTGCTGTTTTTGATTCAGCTACTGGGAACAAAAAGTTTCAAGAAGCACGGGCTATAGTGAGCCCGTAGTGGACTTACCTGGCACAGGAGCGGGGCTGTAACTTTTCTCTATATCCAGGGCCATTTCCAGTCTCCCACACCTCACCCCTACCCAGCCCTATACCCTACTAAGTCATGCCTTTTATTGATAAGGGCCTCATGCCCTTATCAATAAAACCTCCTGGATTATCTCCGCGACTTTTTACAGGCTATTCATGCCCGTGCCACCTCTTGGGTGGCTTAATCTTTACCAATCAATCAATCCGCGACTTTCATCTCTAGTCTCGACATCTCCACTGTCTTCTGGCCGACTTTTCCTTTCCTTTCCAGTCTAGGATCGTAGTCCTAAGGGGCCCGGGTTCCATTCCCGGTCGAGACAGAAACAAATAGTAAACAAGTTTCTTTCATCCTGGTGCACCTGTTCAACTAGCAAATAGTTCACCACCCCTTCAGGAGCCCCGGGGGCTACCAACACCACTTCAGGAGCCCCGGGGCTACCACCACCACTTCAGGAGCCCCGGGGCTACCACCACCACTTCAGGAGCCCCGGGGGCTACCACCACCACTTCAGGAGCCCCGGGGGCTACCACCACCACTTCAGGAGCCCCGGGGCTACCACCACCACTTCAGGAGCCCCGGGGCTACCACCACCACTTCAGGAGCCCCGGGGGCTACCACCACCACTTCAGGAGCCCCGGGGCTACCACCACCACTTCAGGAGCCCCGGGGCTACCACCACCACTTCAGGAGCCCCGGGGCTACCACCACCACTTCAGGAGCCCCGGGGGCTACCACCACCCCTTCAGGAGCCCCGGGGGCTACCACCACCCCTTCAGGAGCCCCGGGGGCTACCACCACCCCTTCAGGAGCCCCGGGGGCTACCACCACCACTTCAGGAGCCCCGGGGGCTACCACCACCACTTCAGGAGCCCCGGGGCTACCACCACCACTTCAGGAGCCCAGGGGGCTACCACCACCCCTTCAGGAGCCCCGCCAGGACTTCCACAACTGCTGGCGCCAAAGTTTTTCTCTCCATAAAAGATGATCTTCCAAAACAGTTCTGATGGGCTTATACACACGAGACGTCAAAAGCAGGCGGAAGGAGAGAGAAAGAGAGAGAGAGAGAGAGAGAGAGAAAGAGAGAGAGAGAGAGAGAGAGAGAGAGAGAGAGAGAGAGAGAGAGAGAGAGAGAGAGAGAGAGAGAGAGAGGTGATGGAGCAAAGAGACGTTTGAGAGACTAAAGAGAAACTCAGTTACAAAATAATAAAGGTCGTTAAAAAGTAGAAGGCGCGGGAAATTAAAACATGTATTTGCTATTTCTCACTTACCAAAAAACACGTATGAATGGTCAGAGCGTGAGAGGTCATTTTTATGTGGCCCTGTTGAAGCTCTGAGATCTCGTATGCCCTGTCCCCCGTTTTGACCTGTCTCTTGTTGCCTGTTTCTTGTTTCCCTGTCTACTGTTTCCCTGTCTACTGTTTCCCTGTCTACTGTTTCCCTGTCTACTGTTTCCCTGTCTACTGTTTCCCTGTCTACTGTTTCCCTGTCTACTGTTTCCCTGTCTCCTGTTGCCTGTATGTTGTTGCTTGTCCCCTTGAGGGTCTTGCAGATATATTATGTAAGTGCTACTCGGAGATGAACTCTCTCCTTCGTCTAAGCCTCAATGTGAAGTGCTGCTGTTGCTGGGACCACTGGCATTGCTGCTGCTGCTGGGACCACTGGGATTGCTGCTACTGCTGGGACCACTGGCATTGCTGCTGCTGCTGGGACCACTGGGATTGCTGCTGCTGCTGGGACCACTGGGATTGCTGCTGCTGCTGGGACCACTGGGATTGCTGCTGTTGCTGGGACCACTGGCATTGCTGCTGCTGCTGGGACCACTGGGATTGCTGCTGCTGCTGGGACCACTGGGATTGCTGCTGCTGCTGGGACCACTGGGATTGCTGCTCCTACTGCTGGGACCACTGGGATTGCTGCTGCTGCTGGGACCACTGGGTTTGCTGCTGCTGCTGGGACCACTGGGATTGCTGCTGCTGCTGGGACCACTGGGTTTGCTGCTGCTGCTGGGACCACTGGGTTTGCTGCTGCTGCTGGGACCACTGGGTTTGCTGCTGCTGCTGGTCCTGGCCCACATGTCGTGCTGAGAAACACTTGTAGAGTACCGGTGGGACCGCAAGGGGAGAATATTCTGCCTTGTAAGGAATGTGGTCTGGTTGTTATAGCCACCTGCACTAAAACTAACCAATGAGCTACAGGTCATTGCTTGAACTGAAAGACGTTCATTACCTCTCATTACACTCCTTCTCGACTCATAATCGGGGATCCATGGTTCGATTCCCGGGTGGGACAGAAATGATTGACCACGTTTTCCTTCACCAGGATCAGTAGTTCGAGCTTGGGGGTGACCTCGATACTAAAGTGTGTGTAAGTAATATATTATAGTATATATAATATATATATATATTACTGTGGTTTATATATATATATATTATATATACAGGCAGCTTCCTGGCCCCGACAACGGGAATAACACTCTAACACACAATATTCCACAAAGAGAAGTAGCACAGGCGCCCTTCGCCCAGCCTGATCTTCCCAAACAAACACGCCAGAACCTTTAAGGTTCAACACCACGTAGCGCTCTTCACATAAATGACCCCAATTGAGAGGACGAGCACCAGGTGGCTCGTCACAGTACACACCTCCCATTCACGGTGAGTAATTAGGCGCCAGAGGGCGCCAAGGCCGCCCTCTGGCGCTTTTGTAGGTGAAGAATATTTAATTCGGGGAGTTGCGTCTTTACGCCCGCCAGGCTTACTGCGTTAACTTGAGGATGAGACGCCTTATGGACGGTGTGGAGGTGCTGTTCTGGTGGTGTTGTGGTGGTGCTGTGGTGGTGCTGTGGTGTTGTGGTGGGGTTGTGGTGGTGCTGTGGAGGTGGTGTTGTGGTGGTGCTGTGGTGGTACTGTGGTGGTGGAGGTGGTGCTGTGGTGGGGTTGTGGAGGTGGTG
>NC_091151.1:45814636-45870744 GCF_040958095.1 Procambarus clarkii | reverse complement strand
CCTCGAGCAGCTTGATCATTTCAACAATGAAGAGACCGCTGTTAAGACATTTCGCACGCATACATGTTTTTGTTTCAAGGAAGGAAACACAATTGCATTCGGTGTTCCACTGTATATGCTAATTAGCAGCGAGCCTCCCCCGGTTATAGCGGACACAGACGCTATAACCAGAGATGCCGACGACAAACTAGATTAAAGTGGCATTATAGAATTACTGTCTGGCTCGTAAAATGGGCTTAATGCGACTTAAATTTTGTTTCGCTTATTGCGTTTTAATAGGCCTATCTGCACACACACACACGCACACTCACACACACACACACACACACACACACACACACACCCAGTAGGCTCAGGAATCTGTACACCAGTTGAATGACAGTTGAGAGGCAGGACCAAAGAGCCAGAGCTCAACCCCCGTAAGCACAAATAGGTAAGTACAAATAGGTGAGTACATCTGAATTAAACCTCACGTTACTGGGAGACAAAAGAGTTAGGGGGGAGATGATCATCACATACAAGATTCTCAGAGGAATTGATAAGGTAGATAAAGACAGACTTTTTAACACAAGGGGCACACGCACTAGGGGGCACAGGTTGAAAGTGAGTGCCCAAATAAGCCATAGAAACATTAGAAATAATTTTTTCAGTGTCAGAGTAGTAGACAAATGGAATGCATTAGGCAGTGATGTGGTGGAGGCTGACTCCATACACAGTTTCAAGTGTAAATATGATAGAGCCCAGTAGGCTCAGGAACCTGTACACCAGTTGATTGACAGTTGAGAGGCGGGACCAAAGAGCCAGAGCTCAACCCCCGTAAGCACAACTAGGTAAGTGCAACTAGGCAACTAGGTAAGTACACACACACACTCTTCCCCTTTTGGACGGTAGTCAGACGATCTCGCCTCATGCAAGTCGGTGTTCAATCCCCGACCGTCCAAGTGGTTGGGCACCATTCCTTCCCCTCCCCGTCCCATCCTCTGACCTCTTCCAAGTGCTATATAGTCGTAATGGCTTGGTGCTTATACCTCACAGTTTCCTTCCTCCCCCCCCCACCCCATACGCGAACACACACATACATATTCAAAAGCCCCCCCCTCCACCCTCCCTCCACCCCCACACACACAGACACGAAACGCACCCCTCACTTAATCTTACTTTTTAGTGCCTTACTTTAAACCTTTTGATATAACACTGAGGCTGATTGTCCACTTTACGAGATTCGACTTCAATTTCTCATCTTCTGCGTCACCAATTCTGCTTCCTCGTTCTCTCTTGCATTGTCTTCCTCCTGCTCTTGCTTCTTACCTTTTATTGTATTTCTCCTTTGCTTCCTCATTTTAGGTCCTCTGCTCTAACTTCTTCACTAAATTTCTCTCTGCATTCTATTTTCCTGTCACCTCCTCCCCTTACATATCTTTTTTATCTTCCCACTACATCTTCTCCTCCCGTTCCTTGTTCCCCCTCACTCTCTCAACCTCCTCCACTTCCATCTCTTCCTTCGTCTCCTCATTCGTAAACAAGCCCTAAACTTCACGGATCTAATCAAGAGCTTCACCAGACTTGCTTGATCAGAGCTCATCCATTCCTGTCCTGTACACACCTCTCTTCTCTCTCTATCTCTCTCATCTTCTGTATATATCCCTCTCTCACACTCTCTCTCTCTATATATCCCTCTCTCACACTCTCTGTATAATACCATCCATTTATCACATCTTCTCTGGTGTGAGTGTGTGTGTCTGTGTGTGTGTGTGTGTGTGTGTGTGTGTGTGTGTGTGTGTGTGTTTGGTGTTTGCTGCTGTCGTTGACACGCATGTGTATGTATTATGTAGGTTTTCGTGTATGAATATAAATTACAATATAACACAAAACAAATTATAGCCATAACAAATTACTGTGACATTCTATTTATTCACAAAGAATATTAATCATATGCAAATTGCAGGACCAAACAGCTTGCTTGCCTCCATTCATTCATTACTCACTAAGCAATGTCTCCAAAAAATGTGTCGTGAAATATTAATTCTCAGTCATTGGTCTTAAGTTATGAGTCACGGCCATTACTCGATCCCAAGTGTTACAGCCTTAAAGAGCACCTAAATTGCTTTTCTCTCTCTTTCTCTTTATTTTTATGGAATAAGTTTATGGAATACTTTATGTTTACGTGTTTTAATTAGTCTTTGGTTTGATTTCCTCGTTTTCTGTTGGGTATTTCTTTCATTTGACAGTTATTGTTTAAGATTCACTACCTGGAACAAAATGTTCTAAGTAGCAGGGGCTATGGTGAGCCCGCGCATTTGACAGTGTTATTGTATTATGATCATTAGGGATCTATTAAGTCCTCATCCTCATCGACACCATCACTAACAGTCACCAACATCACCACCAATTTCACCATCAACACCCCCATATTATTACAGTATTCTTGCAGTCATAAATTAGCTCCCCATTACCATATTTGGCAGGTTGCGTATGCAACAGAAGAATTAATTTACATCTATTTGTTTGAAGCAGCAAATTTACGTACTTATTAAAAATAAAAATTTATGGAATTTCGAATGGAGAACATTTATTCGTATAAGAACCTGAAGAACTAGCGATATTTGAGAGAGAGAGAGAGAGAGAGAGAGAGAGAGAGAGAGAGGAGAGAGAGAGAGAGAGAGAGAGAGAGAGAGAGAGAGAGAGAGAGAGAGAGAGGAAAAAATTAAGAGGTCTCCCACTGAGATACGAAGCTCATTTCTAGAATAAGAGACACTGACGAGCATGACTTAGAAACACTAGAATACAAAGAAGCAACAACTTTGAATGTAGTTCAGCATGATATATCCTGGACACACCGCCATGATTGACTATATATTAATTGGCTTGACGTAGACGAGCGCGAATGATATTGTCTGGAATAAAGGATATGTCACATATCCTTTAGTTGGATATGTGGGGCCAACACTCCAAGAAAGTGTTGTTTGGTAAGTTATTACAAGTCAAGCCTGGCCCCAGGCCGGACTTAGGCTTAGAAGAACCCAAGGAAAACCCCAGATTAACCCCAGATAAACCCCAGGTAAATCCCAGGTAAATCCCAGGTAAATCCCAGGTAAATCCCAGGTAAATCCCAGGTAAACTCCAGGTATAGGGTGAATATATCCCCTTACTGCCGTCCTTACTGCGGCTCAGTTGGGTGCCAGACGTTCCTGCCTGCCCTGTCATTCCTGACATCTGTGTGTCAAGCGTCTATGCCTGCCCTGTCATTCCTGACATCTGTGTGTCAAGCGTCTATGCCTGCCCTGTCATTCCCCATATCCTTATAGCCCATCTCTGTGTCAAACATCTTGATGTGTCTACTATTTGCGCTTGCAGGATCGAGCTGCAAGCTCTTGGGCCCCACCTTTCTAACAAACGGGTTTCTAATATTCTCACTCCCGACCTATTCTATATTATAGTTACTATATATATATATTTCTCTCTAACAGGATGTAGTCCGTAGCAGCTATCTAAATCCCAAGTATACCTATTTACTGCTAGATATACAGGTGCATCAGGCGAAAGAAACTGCCCATTTGTCTCTTCTTTGGCCGGGAATCGAACCCGGGCCCCTTAGGACTACGAACCCAGAGCGCTGCCTACTCGCCTGCTTACGCGAGCGTGCGTGTGTGTGTGTGAACGAATATAAAATTGTTTACGTGTATGCATGTTTGTTTACATATTTACCTGCGTGTATATGTGAGTGATTGCTTGTTGTACGTGTGTGTGTGTGTGTGTGTGTGTGTGTCCACGCCGGTGGTGGACAGGGAATGGTGCTATCAACCGCCTGTCAGTTGTGGCAGCCTCTGGGGACGAGGGGAAAGAGATGGATTGTGAGGGGAGAAAAGGGGAATAAATGGGATAAAAGGTAATATATGGGATAAAGGATAGTATAAACGATAAAATGGGTATTATAGAGGATAAAAGAGGTAGATAGATAACTATCAGGGGGGAAAATGCCAAGCCATAACGGCTATATAGCACTTGGAAGGAGTCAGGATAAGGATTAGGAATGGGGGGGGGGGGAGGGAAAGGAATGGTGTCCAACCACTTGGACGGTCGGTTAATGAACTCCAACCTGCATGAAACGAGACCGTCGCTCTACCGTCCAAATGGTTGGGCACCATTCCTTCCCCGCCCCCGTCTCATCCCTAATCCTTATCCTGACCAAGTGCTATATAGTCGTAATGGCTTGGCACTTTCTCCTGATACAAATAATTACAAGTGAATACAAAAATCCTAATATAAGCTAACCAAGGTCCATGTTCTGATCCATACTATGTACTAATATTAAGGTACAGAATCATGTCACATAAACGTGATTTATTTGCGAGAAAATATTGCAAGCCGTCCTCATACCAAGTCCATTCCATCCAGCGGTTGACCCCAAAGACACATTCGTCAATTTTAACATGTTGTTCAAAATAGGAATTTTCTCAAATATAAATTAATATTGTTATATATTATATTCTCGATATTTTTTAATATTAATATGTATTTGAGAAAACACCGGTTCTTGAACAAATCCACAAGAGCCGTGACGAGGATTCGAACCTACGTCCGAGAGCATCCCAGACGCTGTCTTAATGGACGTGGATTTGTTCATTTGATGCATCACGCTATTGTGATTTCTGTGTGCACCGGTTCTTATTCCAACGCCAGAAAAAAAAAATGAATTTATCGTTTGCTCTTAGCTATAAACGAATTGTGGGGTTCAGTCCCTGAGCCCATTATATGCCTCTGTAATCCTTTCCACTACCGCCCACAAGATGGGTATGGGGTGCATAATAAATGAACTAAACTAACTAACTTTTCTAAGGACGGACTCTGTTTGGACGAGGCGAATTGAATCTCAAAAAATCATATTGCCTCGTTTGATGCCCAGCTTGGGGCCTTACGCAGCCCGTCCTCTACACAAAATACACGAAAATGACCGATAAAATAACAAAAAAACCCTTAACGAACCTAACTTATCCTAACCTACGTTTGTAAACAAAGTGATAATATACGAAGATATTCAAGTATTTGAGAAAACTGCTTTGATTACAGCATGTTGACCAGACCATTCTCAGGTCGATTGTCGACTTGAGAATGGTCCAGGTAGGACCGAAACGTCGTCGTCCCTTCACCATTCATGTAATGAATGTTAATAAACGACTTTGAACTATAAACGTGGATTAAGGAGTGGACGAAAACAGACGTGAGAACAAGTGAGAAACTTGTGTAGTGAACACATTAAAGAATAATTCAGTACTCACGGAATCACAGGAGTACATGACTGTCACACTCGAGCTATAATACACCGCGTATTAACTCACATCACGCACAAATAGAATAATACAACGATACAGTCAGTGACGTGCGCTGGTTACAGCTGCATGTCTGTCTGTACTGAAGCAACGCTTTTCCACTGTACAACCTTGACTATTTTTAAGCAGCCAATTAGAGGCTGACTCTTCATTCAGCCAACAACCTTAATGGGGTTATTAGCGCCACGTTCTTTCTCATGAAAGCTCTTGACACTGGCTTGTTGCTCCCACATTACTGGATTGACGTAAAGGGAGGGGGGGGGGGGGTGGCACCATGGGTTGGTTGCTCCCACGTCGCTGACTTAACGTGGGAGGCAGTCCGTCATCAACAACAAGGGCCAAATGCTCGTTAATCCCACAGTCAAACCTCTTGTTTATAAAAACCCCGTCCTCATATCAAGTCCATTCCATCCAGCGGTCGACCCCAAAGACGTATTTGTCAATTTTAATATGCTGTTCGTTCAAAATATGAATTTTCTCAAATATAAATATTTTATATTAGCATATTGTGCATATTTAGACATTGGTTAGGTTAGGTGTTTGGGTTCTGTTGGCGATTATTTGTATTTGTAGTACGTGGGTGAAGCATTTACATTGTAGCGTTGTAGTTCGAACAAAAGTCGACAGCGAAGCACTTTTTCCGGAAGTGTTCGAACGTCATCAGTTGTGAATCGTGTGTAAACCGTTTTTCATTCATAAACAGGAGGTTCGGCGGGTGCATGGAATGAACTTTGACCTTTGTTTGGAGGACGGGTTGGTTAATAAATGAAGAACTGTTAACACACGACTCACACCTGATGACTTTTGAACATTTCTCGAACAGTGCTTCGCAGAAGACAGCTCTGTGCTCAAATAGCTTACTTAGTCTGTAAATGATTCACCAACGTAAGAAAAATACCAGCCCGTCTTCAAAAACAAAGCCCAAATGCCCGTTAATCCAGTTGCCAAACCCCTTGTTTACGAATGAAAAACTGTTTACACACGTCTCACAATTGATGACGTTCGAACAGTGCTTCGCTGACCGCTTCTGTTCGAATCAGAACTCTGTAAATGGTTCACCCACGGGCGAGGAAGGGGGTACCTGGGGGGAGGAAAGGGGTCGGGGGGTTGGAGAGGGTTGGGATTCGTCGGGGTGGTGGGGGGTGAGGGTGGAGGAGAGCCAGAGGGAGGGGGGGAGGGAGGTGTTCATAGTGACGGAGGAATTTTTTTTTTTTATTCTCTACCACAGACGTGGCCAGACATTTACAATGCTAACCAGCATATATACATTTTCTTCTGTCCTCCATGGACAGGGTGAGAGATCTGTTAAACTTATAGTTTACATTGAACAATCAACCACAGAAGGTGATTGTAGTCCTTTAAAAATGCTAATCTAACCTACATATATAAATACATAGGTACACAGATTTACGTATGCCCTACATAAAGTGTTAGATGTGTCGTTTACATAGTGTCATTAATGGGACTTACAATAACAAACAAAATAATATGTATTTCACATTGGTTCTAATTTTTATCGACCCCCTAATATGTCGTGTTAATAATATTTGTCATCGTCTATTTTATCATTGTCTCATTTTTCTTTCGAATTTTGTTTTAATTAATATATCCGTTGTTGTATCCTTATTTCTTTTAATTCTTTGCCTTTCATGCACTTATTGGTCGCATGATATTACGCTCTGTACTGAAGATGCAATATTTAGTTTGGTTAGGCCTTAAATATTTCCCAATAAACAGTTTTCTATGAAGCTGGAGGTCAGAGACATTTTCTCTGATGAGATTTCTAATGGTCATAGCTTACGATTTCAATAAACATTGCCTTAACAGGAAAAGAAAATCACAAATTAAACAGATATGCAATGAAAATGATTTCCCAGGCAGTCAACAACTTAGTAACTGTGACAAACGACACGACCCTTGTCGTCTTGTCCATATAAATTGACTGACACTTCCGGAACAATTTTGAATATCTTAGATTTTGAATTTTATGAATATGTTTGATCTAGTCTATCAGCCTTACATTTTCTTGTTTGATGAGCTGTTAGTTCTGTAGTTCTGTAGACCTTAATCAATTAGGATTCTCAGGATTAGCATTGTTCAGTTCATCTACGATCACTACTGCAGACATAACAATTGTTTACAATTAGTTGTAAATACGAATACAGAGTTTTTTATTAGTAAATATTAAGGAGTGATCAGCGGAGGCACACTTTTTATATTAGATTTTAACGCACAATTGTAAACTGGACAACAGGTGTTACCACGTGTAAACAGGACATCAGGTGTTATCACGTGTAAACAGGACATCAGGTGTTATCACATGTAAACAGGATACTTTTACATCATCTATGACAGATTCCCCATTAAAAGGTTAGATTCAGAAAACTGAAGATGGCTGACTAACCCTTTCATTCTTTGCAGAATAATCAAGGCAGTCAATATCATATATAAACCTACATTTTAATAATAAAAATATGTAAAGTCTATCTATTCAATAAAGTCTATTTTTAATACGTGCAAAATGCAGCACGTAGTAACATAAAAATATGGTATGTTCTTGGCATTTTCAATTGTATGGAATAAAATAGCTGAAAATTCTTTTTATAAGTTCATTAAATTCCACTGCGGGCTCACCATAGCCCGTGCTACTTCAAACTCTTTGTTCTACAATTATAAGTTCATTTTTACGTAAAACTTAAGCAATATCATGAATCACTGAGAGACGTATTTTATATATGGACTTTAGACTTAAATATTTACACAAGGAACTATAACATAAAATTAAAAAATTATGTAAATATTTACACAGGGAACACAAGGAACTATATAGCATGTAAATATTTACACAATTAATATATGGAACTACTACATGTAAATATTCACACAAGGAACATATTGAACTATATTATGTAAATAGCTACATAGATAACATTTGGAACTGTAGCCTGAATATATTTACACAAGAAATACATCTAACTATAGTATGTAAATATTTACACAAGAAATACATTAAATTATAGCAAGTAGATATTTACAAAAGGAAACATAAGGGAAACAGAGGGTTCCTGCCATATACAAAAACTACAATATGTTACTACAAAACTACAATATGTTACTACAAAACTACAATATGTTACTACAAAACTACAATACCCTCTCCCCTTCCCGTATGTTAAATACAGTCTTTGGAATATAGCAAAATGAAATGCACCGTCTAATTTAAAAAGTCTTCCCAAATTTCAACTCAGATTCCAAAAACCAGAAAAATATTAAATTATTGGACTCGCAGATATACAAATATACTTGATAAGGTTATAACAACACACACACACCATTCATCTATGGAATATAAAATGAGTTTTTTTTTTCTTCACTAGAAAGGTCCTTAAAATGTTCAGGAATCATTTTATCATCCTTGTCTGCACTTTTCCCTTAGAACTGATGTCTATTTTATGGTAAGATTCCTAAGGTCTTAACTGTATGAGTTAAGATGTAGTTCACCGCAAGTTGTGGCAGTTCACTATAAGGCAAACTTATAGTGAACTGGATGACAAGGAGGTAACTACTTTGGAATAACCAACATCATATTGACTTAAGATGGGTCTGGTAACCTTATCATGGGCTGGTATTGGTAGGTACCTCCAGGACAATCACCGGTAGCTTTCACCATGGACTACCACCGATAACATTCACCATGAGTATCACCAGTACCTTTGTAAAGGACTATCACCGGTAGCTTTCACCCGAACAGTCATCAAGAGTTACCTCCAGGGTTTGATCGTGTTCACTCCGTGTTCACAAAGGAAGTGCATGTCGAAGTCGCAATGAAAGTCGGCCCACTGGTAGCCGAGGAGTCCCCCTACCATGTACATACAGTGCTGGTCGTCGCCGCTGGGCTGAGAGGGTCCCCAGTTGGTGAAGTCCACCAGCTGACCTGACCACAGGAGGAGGAGAAGGACGTCAGACTTAATTTGGTGTTGAGCTTAAAGCCTTTCAAGCTTTAACCTTAGTTTAAACCTCTAGAGCAGAGGTTCTCAGAGCCCCAGGTCACATATTTACCCTTGCGATCCTTGGTCTCCTCAGAGGACATTCTTTCCCAGCTTGAAGTTCCTTCCCAGACTGACATTCTTTCTCTGGGTAAAATTCCCTCCACTCAGATTTTAAATACTTCCCGGGGAGAATCCATGCTCAAGAAAGTATGTATGTATATATATATATATATATATATATATATATATATATATTATATATATATATATAAACACCGAGAAACAGGATACACCTCTTAGTGTATATACACCATATATACACTGAGAGATGTATGCTGTATCTTTTTGTGAGTTCAGTTGTATTCAATTAATAATCAGGAGGATTGTAGCATAGCAAATAATTATGTAACATATATAATATGAAGAAAAACATAATACACAGAACTACATTTTAACATAAGTTAATAATTAATAATAATTCAAACGTAAAAGTAAAAAAAATATAATTTATAAATTATTTCTTGCAATAGTTTAATGTTCATAACCCAAAAGAAATTACAACAACGAAATGATAATATATTTAGGAGCTATGTCGGGATTCATGGCAGTGAGGGATAAGGCAAGCGTCTGAGAACCACTAGCACGCTGGTTCGAATCCCCTGAAAATCTCCAAAGAATTTTCTCATTACCTATCAAGTATCTTGAAAGTGTAAGGATGTGTAGAGGAAAGTTTTTCAGAGGTTGTATATAGGCATGTTGTATAATATATGTTATATAGGTATGATATAAAAATATATTGTATGGGTATTCTGCATGGATAAAGGGTGAATGTAAAGGGGTAAAGGGTGAATGTAAATGGAAAAGGGTGAATATATATATATATATATATATATATATATATATATATATATATATATATATATTATATATGTCGTACCTAATAGCCAGAACGCACTTCTCAGCCTACTATTCAAGGCCCGATTTGCCTAATAAGCCAAGTTTTCATGAATTGATGTTTTTTCGTCTACCTAACCTACCTAACCTAACCTAACCTAACTTTTTTTGGCTACCTAACCTAACCTTACCTATAAATATAGGTTAGGTTAGGTTAGGTAGGGTTGGTTAGGTTCGGTCATATATCTACGTTAATTTTAACTCCAATAAAAAAAAATTGACCTCATACATAGAGAAAAGGGTTACTTTATCATTTCATAAGAAAAAAATTATAGTAAATATATTAATTCAGGAAAACTTGGCTTATTAGGCAAATCGGGCCTTGAATAGTAGGCTGAAAAGTGAGTTCTGGCTATTAGGTACGACATATATATATATATATATATATATATATATATATATATATATATATATATATATATATTATATATTATTAAATATGACCGAAAAAGTAAGATTAATAATTCTAACACGAATTTTCTCAATCTTTCGTACATTACGCTTCACTGTTGGAGGTAAATCAAAAATCACTTCTCCAAAATTCATTTTTATTTCTAGTCTGACGCGACACGGGCGCGTTTCGTAAAACTTATTACATTTTCAAAGACTTCACAAATACACAACTGATTAGAACTTACGTATCTCTGCTATTATATCTACATTTGAGTGAGGTGGGAGGGATGACGTGGCATATAGTGATGTGGCATTAACACAAGACAGAACATGAGGGGATATTAATAGGGTATTAAAAGTATCAACACAAGACAGAACACGAAACATTGGGTATTGAATAGAAGTGTTTGTAGAAAGCCTATTGGTCCATATTTCTTGATGCTTCTATATTGGAGCGGAGTCTTGAGGTGGGTAGAATATAGTTGTGCAATAATTGGCTGTTGATTGCTGGTGTTGACTTCTTGATGTGTAGTGCCTCGCAAACGTCAAGCCGCCTGCTATCGCTGTATCTATCGATGATTTCTGTGTTGTTTACTAGGATTTCTCTGGCGATGGTTTGGTTATGGGAAGAGATTATATGTTCCTTAATGGAGCCCTGTTGCTTATGCATCGTTAAACGCCTAGAAAGAGATGTTGTTGTCTTGCCTATATACTGGGTTTTTTGGAGCTTACAATCCCCAAGTGGGCATTTGAAGGCATAGACGACGTTAGTCTCTTTTAAAGCGTTCTGTTTTGTGTCTGGAGAGTTTCTCATGAGTAGGCTGGCCGTTTTTCTGGTTTTATAGTAAATCGTCAGTTGTATCCTCTGATTTTTGTCTGTAGGGATAACGTTCCTATTAACAATATCTTTCAGGACCCTTTCCTCCGTTTTATGAGCTGTGGAAAAGAAGTTCCTGTAAAATAGTCTAATAGGGGGTATAGTGTTAAATTCGTGTTAGAATTATTAATCTTACTTTTTCGGTCATATTTAATAATATATGTCTACAGGAAAGACTGCTACCAAAATATACTAATATATATATATATATATACTGTAGGGAACCACGCCCACCTGAAGGGACTCACCTGTAGGGAACCACGCTCACCTGTAGGGACTCACCTGTAGGGAACCACGCCCACCTGTAGGGACTCACCTGTAGGGAAGCACGCCCACTTGTAGGGAACCACGCCCACCTGTAGGGACTCACCTGTAGGGAACCACGCCCACCTGTAGGGACTCACCTGTAGGGAACCACGCCCACCTGTAGGGACTCACCTGTAGGGAACAACGCCCACCTGTAGGGACTCACCTGTAGGGAACAACGCCCACCTGTAGGGACTCACCTGTAGGGAACCACGCCCACCTGTAGGGACTCACCTGTAGGGAACCACGCCCACTTGCCACTGTGACCATTATCGGAGCCTCCCACCCACACGCCCGTGTTGTGATCTCCTGCAAGGGAGGAGGTCGTGCTGTCAGCCTGTCTGTCTTAGTATCATAAATATATTGCATCTTAGAGGTGAGCATTTCTCAGAAATTGTGTATATATATCTCTCCTCTATTTACTAGTAATATAAATGGGTAAGAGAAACCTAGAGTTTAGTGCTCTTGTGGACGGTCACTGTCGTGAACTTTCACCCTCTCTCTCTTTCTCTCTCTCTCTCTCTCTCTCTCTCTCTCTCTCTCTCTCTCTCTCTCTCTCTCTCTCTCTCTCTCTCTCTCTCTCTCTCTTTCTCTCTCTCTCTCTCTCTCCCTCTCTCTCTCTCTCTCTCTCTCTCTCTCTCTCTCTCTCTCTCTCTCTCTCTCTCTCTCTCTCTCTCTCTCTCTCTCTCTCTCTCTCTAACCTTTCTCCCCCTCACCCAAACTCCTCACCATTAACAGCCAGCCACTTCTTGATGTAGAGGTTCTCTTGGGCCGTCTCGATGGTGGCCAGGGAGACGCCGTTGCCGAAGGAGTGGCAGAACTCCGCAGCACGGAACCAGTTTAAGGGGAAGTAGCCGTAGAAGTAGCATTTGGTCCCTATCTTGTGGAAGGCCATGGGGCAAGACTGGACGAGCTGGGGTCGTAATAGGCTCACGTCTGTCGGTAGGGAGAGAGTTAGTGGCTGATATCATCACTATAGTGGTAGAGAGTAAGGTATGTATCATCACTATAGTGGTAGAGAGTCCGGTATGTATCATCACTATAGTGGTAGAGAGTCCGGTATGTATCATCACTATAGTGGTAGAGAGTCCGGTATGTATCATCACTATAGTGGTAGAGAGTCCGGTATGTATCATCACTATAGTGGTAGAGAGTCCGGTATGTATCATCACTATAGTGGTAGAGAGTCCGGTATGTATCATCACTATAGTGGTAGAGAGTCCGGTATGTATCATCACTATAGTGGTAGAGAGTAAGGTATGTATCATCAATATAGTGGTAGAGAGTCCGGTATGTATCATCACTATAGTGGTAGAGAGTCCGGTATGTATCATCAATATAGTGGTAGAGAGTCCGGTATGTATCATCAATATAGTGGTAGAGAGTCCGGTATGTATCATCAATATAGTGGGACAGAGAGCCCGGGCATATATCATCAATATGATGGGAGAGAGAGTTCGACATATATCACTATACGCAGCGATTACGATACTTTCACCAATTTCAATCCCTCTCATACCAAGCTATTTATACCTGATCTAGCAACATACTTGTAATCACTCCGATCATTGGATACCTGACCATAACAATCACCAAATGGGTTAATTGATTCCAGTTGCCCCAGTTTCCACCTAAGACGAGTGCCAAGTCACAATATGTTGCCCAGTGAACTAGATCACATGTTAATAGGTCATTACAGTGTTAGTTTCCGATTAAACTCTTCTTGGTGTTGTCTGAACACCTTGAGAAACGTTGAGTAGATTCTGTGGAGGAAGCTGAGTGCTTCTCTCCTCTCTTAGAGCCCCCGCTCTGAGTGCCTCCCCCTCCCCCCTCCCCCGAGGTAAACGTTGAGAAACTGAACGTTTTTTTTTACGGGGACCTTGCTGATGGGAACGTTGATGGTAGTGATTATGTGTGAGATGTGTTACACTTCCCAGACGCTGATTTCTTCTCGGCCTCCTGTTCCGTCCCTACCTCCCTTCTCAGTCTCTCACTCTCTCACTTACTCTCACTCTCACTCTGTCTCTCTCTCACTTTCTCTCGTTGTCTCTCGATCTTTTTCCTATAACTCTCTTTGTCTTTCTCATTCTCTCTCTCTCTCTCTCTCTCTCTCTCTCTCTCTCTCTCTCTCTCTCTCGCTCTCTCTCCCCTTCAACATTATTCAACGTATATGTGCTGGCCAGGAATTTTCCATAGTACGTTGATGACGTGTGGGTCGTGAGCTTAGCCAGAGAGTGAAGAGCAGGTGACACCCGCAAGTTGGTGAGGTGAGCGCTGCCTAGTATGATCGCGAGGGTGGTGCAGGAGGGGTGGGTGAGGGGTGATCATGGCTGACAGCGATGTGGGGTTTGGGCTATATTTCTTGCTCCACTACCGCCAGTCCCCACACCACGCCCACACTCCCCCCCCCTTCCCCCTCCACCACTACCACCACTTTCACAGCTTCGTTACCTGTTCTAACGCCGCTGTCTCCAGCATCAGCACTTCCAACACCACCACTATCACCACCACTATCACCACCACTCTCAATATCTCCACCAACAACACTGCCGATAGTACCATTAGCACAACCACAAGAACAATATCAATACCTCTTTCACACACACACACACACTGACTCACTTAAACAAGACAAAAAGCCTTGAAACCAGCAAAGCAAACAGCGTCCCTGAAACACAAACTTATCCTTTCCGTTCCAGCATCTCTACTGAAGCCAATCTCTCATCTTATCTCTGCTCATCTTCTCTCGTCGCTCTCTCTCTCCAGCTTCCAATATGGCCACTGCTCACACTCTAGTACCTCCCAAAAGTTAAATATGTTTTCTCTATGATTTCAAGCACGCATGCGCACGTTCACATGAGACTGCTCTCTCTCTCTCTCTCTCTCTCCTCTCTCTCTCTCGTCTCTCTCCTCTCTCTCTCTCTCTCTCCTCTCTCTCTCATGTTTTCTCACAGTAACTGCTCACCTGCATCGCTCAACTTTCCCTCTATACTTTCCTGCTGTACTTTCTCCCGGAAACTCTCAACCCCTCCTGCTACCCAAGCCAGGCAACACAGAGGGAATTTTAGCCTCCAGCATATGCCTTTGTCTCACGGGGTCTGCCCAGAAGGAATTCCATTGTGTTGCTCGGGTGAGTGCGTTCTGCAGAGCTGGTGATGAGGTCTGCTGGTCTTGGAGGGTGTCTACCTGCCCTGATTTAATGTGTTGTGTATATGGGTCTGTTTCGCGCAATCTAAATACCGAATCTAAATTAATTTGCATATTGTTTTTTCTTTATAGTGTATGATACATTGATTTATTTATTTATTTGTGTATTTATATAGTGTACAATACCTGTATTGTGTACTATACTTGCCTAATGTACCATGACTCTTTATATGTCTTGACTAAATCAATAGTTGCTTTTATATTAAGCATTTTGGGTGTCAGAAGTGGAGAGGATGAAGGAAATTGAGAGAAATAAACAATTATAAAATAATTTACAGAGATTTTAAGTTCAATATATAATGTTAAAGAGAGAGAGAGAGAGAGAGAGAGAGAGAGAGAGAGAGAGAGAGAGAGAGAGAGAGAGAGAGAGAGAGAGAGAGAGAGGAGAGAGAGAGAGAGAGAGAGACAGAGACAGACACGACCTGACAGCCCCACACAAGTAGCACACAATGAACAATACAACAACACATGTTTAGTGCTACTTACTTGAAGATACATTCTTCTTCCCAAGGGCTGGAGACGCCAGCATCCCCACCCACCACCATCAAGACCACCGCTGCCAGCCTCACTCTCTTCCACATTGACATAGGAGTTTCTCTATGCCACCATGTTGCCATGGAAACCTCTTCACGCCCACACGTCGCCATAGAAACCTCTTCACGCCCACACATCGCCACAGGAACATCTTCAATCCTACATGCTGTCATTGAAGGCTCTTCAAAACTAAATACAGTTGCAGGAGTTCTTGCACACCCACAGATCGCTATAGGAAGGTTCACCACACTTTAACATGAGCCTTTCGCTAAGGCAATAGCTATTCCTCAGAAACTTCGTTCGAATCCTCTCCTCTCTGCTTCAGTAACTGCAGCTCACGCGCCCTACGGGTATCATCACCCCTACGTAGGCCTGTATGAGCCCTGGCTCCCATGGTAATAGGAGACAGATTGGGAGACTTCCCAGTCAACTTGAGCGTGTATGAATGTCTTTATACACGTATCACGAACCTTAAACATATAATTTATTCTTTTTAAGATTTTTCATGCTATTATTTCCAGGTCAATATAGGAAATTTTTTCTCTATTAATTCAAAATTCTTTCAATGATATCAACACTTTTGTTATCTTTATTTTCATATATTTACACACAGGTCGTAGGGGGAAAAAATATTATCTCATGCGATAGGCCACGACGAGTAAGAGTGTAATATTATTTAATCAATGTGAAAAGATCACATTTTCTCGTACATTACTTGTCCTAATTGCACAGTAAATGGACTGACAAGTTTTCGTCAAGGAAAATCGAATCTATGTTTAGCGATTTTAACAATTAAAACAAAAATGGTTCTCGACACAATATCTTGGTAGAACTGGCTGTATTTTTGCAGTTAGGAAATGTTTGTTCTGTAGCCCTGGTTGGTGACACTGGAGCTACATCTTTTGCTGTATCCTACAGCTGTGAGCCTTGTTTATGTATCTTGGATTGCGAGCTCTTTTTCTGTATCTAGAGGTGGGAGCAATAGGTCAATATGTGTAGTTTATAACTCTTGTATATTTACTGTAATTGGTAAACCTGGAGAAACACTTTCAGTTAGTATTACTGTATCCTCAGTTGGTAGCCCTGTTTCTGTATTTACTGTTGGTAGCCCTGTTTCTGTATTTACTGTTGGTAATCCTGTTTCTGTATATTACAGTTAGCAGCCCTGTTTCTGCATTTACAGATTGGTAGTTCTGGGTTTCTAATTTTCAAGTCTGGAGCTACTACGATGATTTTTAAGCCAAGCTCAAAGATAATTTCCTTCCTGTGTAAATCTATAATATATTAGACTAACCTGAGATATGTCTAGCTGACCTGTGCATCCAAATCAAGGTTAAAGTTGGCTGTTGTGGTTGGTTTAGGACAACGATGATGTTACAGTTGATTGATCTGTTAATCTTCAAGATGGCAAGACATAAGAGATTATTTATGATGGTTGGTGAAGATGTCTGTAGTCTTGGCATGTATTATTGAACTACCTGTCATCAGTGTACCTGTCACGAGGGTTGGCAGGCCTGGGAGTGCCTCCACTGTTGGCAGTACTGACCCCCTTTCACAACAACAGATAGCTTTTGATGTAGCCTCAATCTTTGGTAACACTGCACCAGTAACTAGGGTTGGTAGGCCTGGGTGCGTGTTTCAACTGTTGGCAGCACTGACATATCAACGAGGTTGGGAAGCCTGATCCGCTCCTTTATCTATAGAAAAAAATAGGCATTGATTATTTCATGTTTTATACAGATTTCAATAATATCAAAAACGAAGAATAGAATTTGATGAACAAATCAGTACTTTGGAAGACAAGAATATGGAGGATAAATTAAAAGCGAAGGATAATTAAGAAGATTAAAAGAAAGAACAGAATAAAAGAAAGAAAAAGGGCGATGAAGATTAGGAAGTAAAGAAGGAATGGAAAGGTCTGAACTGGCCATTAAGACCACCACGAGCCTTGACACACCAGCCTCTGTTGGGTCGTTAAGACAGTTTAAAAAAAGGCTTGAGACTCAAGCCTTACTGAACAACAATTACACTTTAGTCCTGAGCATTGTCCACGACATAAATAATCCCGGTGTATATTCACCTAGAACAGGCCTGGTCCTGTAACACAGGATACAGCCAGCACAGTGGGGCCACAGCCGAAAGGTCTCAGGTTCACTTCCCACACCAGGACAGAACCGTTTGGGCAATGTTCCCCTTCGCCTTGCAGACGTGTTAACTCCTGAATTGCTATTCGGGAGTTAGACAGCTGTTGTGGGTAGCATCCTGTGAAAGGCCAATGGGGGAATGGGGGGGACCGCGTGTAAACGAGTAAAAGTGGAGAGGAATAGATAGAATTAAAAATATATATCAGAAAGATTGCGACGAAAGAGAACATGGAAATAAAAAAAATATTAAAAATAGATGGAGAAATTAAAAAAAAGGAATATTAAAGCAGGTAAACACGAATAATAATAATAATAATAACACAGCGAAAACGGATAAGTTTTTTTTGACACAATATCATATCCACCAACAGGTCGACCTCTCGCAACAGAAAGCGGATAATCAACAGTATCTGGGGTGACTGATCAACAGGTATAATTGGCCCGTTAACATCAGAGGGAGGGGGGGGGGGTACGGCCCCATTCCCTCACTGTTATATGATTAGTGATAATTGAGGCGAGGCCCTGTTTTGCTGTCACATTCTCTTCTTCACGTCATGGAGAGAAAGCTGGGCGGAGAGCTTGTACATAGAGAGCTGCTAGATATGTGTGTCATTTCACACATCAATCCCACACGTTTTCGAATCAATCTGCGATCGAAGCTTAAGGATGCTCTTGGCTTTCCTGCCCCACCAAATATGGAAGGGGGTTCACATCTGTCAGAGCCGTGCTATGATGCTTGACAAGATCTCTCCCGCGTCGTGAGTAATGGAGCGGATGCTGTCGTGGTGAGGAAGTGAAGTTCTCGTGGTTCTGGGTGACGACTAAGGTGGTTCAGTATCTCTTAGCGAGAGAGAGAGAGAGAGAGAGAGAGAGAGAGAGAGAGAGAGAGAGAGAGAGAGAGAGAGAGAGAGAGAGGAGAGAGAGAGAGAGAGAGAGAGAGAGAGAGTATAGAGTACAGAAAAAAAGTATATATCTTTGTTTTGTTTAAAGCAAGTTACAGGAAAGAAAAGGTAGATAGATAATAGACAGAATAGAAAAGATAGATACATAACAGATAAACAGAGTAGAAACGGTAGATAAAGAACAGATAAACACAGTAGAGAAAGTAGAAGGACAGAGGTGACAGAGAAAAAGATGAGAGAGAGAGAGACACTATGTAGAAAGCAAAGAGAGTGAGTCACCAAACTTATCAGAACACATTTGGCGCGTCATTCAGATCGTTCACTATGAAGGGTTTGTTTACGTTCGTGTAAGATACCTTGCGCGCCGTTCGCTCAGTCATTGACGCATTTGAGGTATACAAATCCGCTCGCGTTCGGGACTTTTGAGAGGGAAAGTTTGTGTGTAAGTTTCTGTCGTAATACAGCTCGTTATTGTAGGGAATTATGTAGACTTTCCTTGAAGAAAAAAATCCTAAGATTTCACTGCTGTTTTTAAATCTCTAGAAAAAATTACCGGATTATATATATATATATATATATATATATGTATATATATATATATATGTATATATATATATATATATATATATATATATATATATATATATATATATAATATATATATATATATATATATATATATATTATATATATATATTATATACGTTACCTCCTGGAGGTGGTCCCTGGGTCACGCTAACAACGGAGGGTGCACACACACACACACACACACACACAGGAAGGAAGGTTAAGGAAGTTGCCATGGAAGTGGCTTCCTCTCAGGAAGCAGCTAGATGTACTAGCCGGCTGATAGAGAGAAATAGAGCAGTAGTAGTAGCAGGCATTGAAGAACAAACAGGGACCAGACCAAAGGAGCGGAGAGACAAGGACAAAAACATGATTAAAGAGATCCTTAAAGAGGTAAGGATGGAGGGAGCTGAGCGAAATGTTGAAAAGGTTTTCAGGCTTGGAAGTACAACAAGGACAGAGACCGAATGATAAAGGTGGTTTTCATGAGCGAAATCGCGAAAGAGGAACTGCTAGCAAGGAAGTGTTGTCTAAAAGGTGTAGAGAAGTTCAAGAAAATATTCCTGCAGAGGGATATGACAAGGGAAGAGAGAATACGGACAGCAGACGCGAGGAAGGAGCGCAGGGAGAGAGAAGGAAATCAGAGTACCACAACCCAGAACCCTACAATCCCAGAGGGAAGTGGAGAACCCTCCTCAAACAGTGCAACAGCCACAGGGATTGGGGCACCACCCCCAAATTCTACCCAACAGACACCCAACCTGCCCCATCCCCTGTCAGCCCCCACTAAGTACCCACCTAGGGCACCCTCCCCCCACCCACCCCCCTCCCCCCACTCACCCCCCTTCTCCCCCTCACCCCTCTCCCCAGGACCTCCCTTCTCCCCCATCCCCCATGCCCTCCCTTCTCCCACATGCCTTCCCGTCTCTCCACCCCATGCCCTCCCTTCTCCCCCTCCCCCCTAAGCCCCCCACTCTCCCCCACCCCACCTAAGTCTTCCCCTCTCCCCCACTCCCCTAAACCCTCCCCTCTTCCTCACCCACCTCAGCCCTCCCTTTTCCCCCACGCCCCCCAAGCCCTCCACCCTTTTCTCTCCCCCCAAGCCCCCCCATCTCCCCTATCCCCCACAGCCTCTCCTCCCCCCATGCTTCCCCAACCCTCCCTCTCTTACCCACCCCTGTACCCTCCCCCTCTTATCCACCCCCTGTACCCTCCCCCTCTTATCCACCCCCTGTACCCTCCCCCTCTTATCCACCCCCTGTACCCTCCCCCTCTCCCCCACCACCCCAAGCCCTCCCTCCTCCACCAATCCCCCCGTGCCAGGTCCCCCCAGCTCCCACTCACCCCAGATCCCAAAGGTCCCCCCCAGAAAAGAAGCAGAAGAGAGTCAGTTTCAGGGTGATGTACTCAAACATAGATGGGATCACAAGCAAGACAAGTGAACTAAGGGAAAGAGCACAAGAAGTTAACCCAGATGTAATCGGACTCACTGAAACAAAACTCTCTGGAATCATAACGAATGCCGTGTTTCCCCAGGAGTATACAGTAATAAGGAAAGAGAGGGAAGGTAGAGGAGGAGGCGGAGTGGCCCTACTCATGAGAAGGGAATGGAGTTTTAAGGAGATGGCCATCCCGGGCTGTGAGGAGTTCAGAGACTACATAGCAGGCACCATAACAATGGGAGGACCAAGAATAGTAGTAGCAGTAATATACAACCCTCCACCAAATGACAGGAGACCCAGTCAAGAGTATGAAAACAACAACAAGGCAGTTAACACTATAATTGAGAGGGCAGCCTCTGCTGCCTGTAGAAATAGATCCCACCTGCTCATCATGGGCGACTTCAATCACGGAAAGATTGACTGGGAGAACAAGGAACCGCATGGAGGCGAGGATACGTGGAGAGCCAAACTATTGGAGGTGGTGACAAGCAACTTTTAACGCAGCATGTCGGAGAACCCACAAGGATGAGAGGCAATGACGAACCAGCGAGACTCGACCTAGTCTTCACTCTGAACGACTCCGACATAAGAGAAATCGGTTTTGAGGACCCAGTAGGAATGAGCGACCACAGTGTACTGGTGTTTGAGTACTTGATTGAAGAAGGGTTATTGAACTCGAGGAGGGATACCGAAACCAAAAGGTTAGCATACCGAAAGGGAAACTATGAGGGGATAAGAAAATTCCTAACAGATATAGCATGGGAAACAGAGCTCAGGGGTAAGACGGCCCAAGATATGATGGATTACATCACGCAGAAGTGCAAGGACGCAGCAAACAAGTTTGTCCCAGTCCAAAAGGAAAACAGAGAAATGAAGATGAGAAACCCATGGTTTAATCAAAGATGTAGGCTAGCTAAGCAGCAAAGTAAAAGGGCATGGAGAAACTATAGGAATAACAGGACACTGGAGAGCAGAGAAAGATACCAGAATGCCAGGAATGAATATGTCAGGATGAGAAGAGAGGCAGAAAGACAATACGAAAATGACATCGCAAGCAAGGCAAAGACTCAGCCTAAATTGTTGCATAGCCACATTAGGAGAAAAACAACAGTAAAGGAACAGGTTATGAGATTAAGGATAGGGGCGGAAGGATTCACTACAAATGACAAGGAAGTGTGTGAGGAATTGAATAAGAAATTCCAGGAGGTCTTCACCTTAGAACAAGGAGAAATTCCAGAGGTAAGTGAGGGAATAGCTAACCAGGAACCACTGGAAGAGTTTGAGATTACCAGTGGGGAAGTAAGGAAGTGTTTACTAGAGTTGGACGTGACGAAGGCTATAGGCCCAGATGGAATCTCCCCTTGGGTTCTAAAGGAAGGAGCAAGAGAACTGAGCCTACCACTCTCCATAGTGTATAACAAATCACTGGCAACAGGGGAACTGCCAGATATTTGGAAAGCAGCTAACGTAGTCCCGATATACAAGAAAGGGGATAGACAGGAGGCACTGAACTACAGGCCAGTGTCCCTAACCTGCATACCATGCAAGCTGATGGAGAAGATTGTGCGAAAAAAACTAGTGGAGCATCTGGAGCGAAGGAACTTTGTAACACAGCATCAACATGGGTTCAGGGATGGCAGGTCCTGCCTCACAGGGTTACTTGAATTCTACGACCAGGCAACAAAAATAAGGCAAGAAAGAGAAGGGTGGGCAGACTGCATATTTTTGGATTGTCAGAAAGCCTTTGATACAGTGCCACACAAGAGGCTAGTGCGAAAGTTGGAGATGCAGGCTGGAGTGAGAGGGAAGGTACTCCGGTGGATAGAGGAATACCTAAGCAACAGGAGACAACGAGTCTGTGTGAGGGGTGAAGTCTCAGATTGGCGAGACGTCACAAGTGGAGTCCCGCAGGGGTCAGTCCTCGGACCTATACTGTTTCTGGTATATGTAAATGATCTCCCAGAGGGTATAGATTCGTTCCTCTCAATGTTTGCCGACGATGCAAAAATTATGAGGAGGATTGAAACAGAGGATGATAGTAGGAGGCTACAAGATGACCTGGATAGACTGAGTGAATGGTCCAACAAATGGCTGTTGAAGTTCAACCCGAGTAAATGCAAAGTAATGAAACTAGGCAGTGGAAACAGGAGGCCAGGCACAGGATACAGAATAGGAGATGAAGTACTTAATGAAACAGACAGAGAGAAAGATCTAGGAGTTGATATCACACCAAACCTGTCTCCTGAAGCCCACATAAAGAGAATAACGTCTGCGGCATATGCGAGGCTGGCTAGCATCAGAACGGCGTTCAGGAACCTGTGTAAGGAATCATTCAGAATCTTGTACACCACATATGTAAGACCAATCCTGGAGTATGCGGCCCCAGCATGGAGCCCGTACCTTGTCAAGCACAAGACGAAGCTGGAAAAAGTCCAAAGGTATGCTACTAGACTAGTCCCAGAACTAAGAGGCATGAGTTATGAGGAAAGGCTGCGGGAAATGCACCTCACGACACTGGAAGACAGAAGAGTAAGGGGGGACATGATCACAACCTACAAAATCCTCAGGGGAATCGACCGGGTAAACAAGGACGAACTTTTCAACACTGGTGGGACGCGAACAAGGGGACACAGGTGGAAGCTGAGTACCCAAATGAGCCACAGAGACGTTAGAAAGAACTTTTTCAGTGTCAGAGTAGTTAGCAAATGGAATGCATTAGGAAGTGATGTGGTGGAGGCTGACTCCATTCACAGTTTCAAATGTAGATATGATAGAGCCCAATAGGCTCAGGAATCTGTACACCAGTTGATTGACGGTTGAGAGGCGGGACCAAAGAGCCAGAGCTCAACCCCCGCAAGCACAATTAGGTGAGTACAATTAGGTGAGTACACACACACACACACACACACACACACACACACACACACACACACACACACACACACACACACACATACACACACACACACACACACACGCACACACACACACACACACACACACACACACACATACACACACACACACACACACACACACACACACATACACACACACACACACACACACACACACACATACACACACACACACACACACACACACACACACACACACACACACACACACACACACACACACACACCAGGGACATCTTAGACTCTGAGATGGTAGATCTTACAGCAGCAACATCATCATCTTCCCCACTGACCACACCACCTGCATCCTGGGAAGTGGTTACGTGGAAAAGGGTGTCAGTGGGGCTGTTTGCGGCCTCTCACCCACCACTACCACCTGCTCTTCACTTCCTCTAAGTAGTGTGTGTGTGTGTGTGTGTGTGTGTGTGTGTGTGTGTACTCACCTAGTTGTGTTTGCGGGGGTTGAGCTCTGGCTCTTTGGTCCCGCCTCTCAACCGTCAATCAACAGGAGTACAGATTCCTGAGCCTATCGGGCTCTGTCATATCTACACTTGAAACTGTGTATGGAGTCAGCCTCCACCACATCACCCCCTAATGCATTCCATTTGTCAACCACTCTGACACTAAAAAAGTTTGTGTGTGTGTGTGTGTGTGTGTGTGTGTGTTTACTATTTGTATTTAGTATTTGTATTTATTATTTGTACCGGCAGAATAAACAGCTCTTGGACCCCGCCTTTCTAACCAATCTATTTGTCCTCTATTCCTTTTCCTCAACGCACACACACATCTCCAGGAAGTAGCCCGGGACAGCTGACTAACTCCCAGGTACCTATTTAATGCTAGATGAGCAGAGTTTCTTTCATCAGAGTGAAAGAAACTTTGCCCATTTGTTTCTGCCTCGGCCGGGAACCGAACCCGGGCCCTTAGGACTGCGACCCCGGAGCGCTGTCCACTCAGCCACAAGAGGCAAGTGTGTGTGCATGTGCCTGCGCTTATGCAGATTTTCTGTTTTGGACTAACTTGAGAGAGCAAGGGAGAGAGAGAGAGAAAGAGAGAGAGGAAGAGAGAGAGAGAGAAAGGAAGAGAGAGAGAGAGAGAGAGAGAGAGAGAGAGAGAGAGAGAGAGAGAGAGAGAGAGAGAGAGAGAGAGAGAGAGAGAGAGAGAGAGAGAGAGAGAGAGAGAGAGAGAGAGAGAGAGAGAGAGAGAGAGAGAGAGAGAGAGAGAGAGAGAGAGAGAGAGAGAGAGAGAGAGAGAGAGAGAGAGAGAGAGAGAGAGAGGAAGAGAGAGAGAGAGAGAGAGAGAGAGAGAGAGAGAGAGAGAGAGAGAGAGAGAGAGAGAGAGAGAGAGAGAGAGAGAGAGAGAGAGAGAGTTAAAAAATTTAATACAAAATCTATTAAGATGGGTGGTCGAGGATCACATAAACACGAAAGAAAGAAATAAAGGTGTAGACGGAGAAACAAAGAGGAAAGGTGAGAGGGAAGGGAAGGCCTAAGAAAGAAAAGATGAAAGTAACTGAAGGGAAGACAAATAGAAGTAGAGGGGAATATGAAGAGAGATAAGAGAAATACAGAAACGGGAAAGAGGCGAGGATTGTAATTCGCAAAAGTGTGGGATCAGAATGGAGGAAAAGGACAGTATAAGAAGCGGAAAAGGGTTCGGACGTAGGTGAGGAAGGGGGGCTGGAACAGAAGGTCCCCAAGAGACGGCCCTAGACCACACACACACACACACCATCTGTTGTGTGTGCGGGCGAGCGTGTGCGTGTGTGTGTGTGTGCGTGCGTTCACCTAGGTGTACGTGCCTAATTTACTCATTCACAGACACGTAGTTGAACGTATCAGGTTGTACTTGAGAGTGAATAAGCACCGGCCCTGTAGTACTGCCCATTAATAACATTTAACTAACTTTTAAGTCTATTGGGATCCATGTTTACATTTCTGACGTGTTTACATTTTACACTGAGATTGAAGGCCATTTGTTTACTATTTACCCACTGTTTTATATGTCTTTTTGCCCATTTTTGGGGGGTACAATTATTATTATACTTGAAATTAATTACGGCAATTGCAACGACTGGCTTCTGCCTCCTGGCTGGGGGGTTACCTACTGGTACCAGTTACCGGTATCGCTACTGGTTACTGGCCTCACCGGTACCATTAACCCTCCCGGGCCCTCACTAGGACCCATAGTGACAGTCACCAGGACCTTCGCAAACTGTGTAACTAACTACGGGTAGCTTATATGCCATGGGGAAGGTGCTCAAGCTGCCTCTATGCACCTGTTTCCCGAAGAGAGGCATTACGAAAGGAACTTTCGGGTAAACCTTGGGCAACATACGGAAGAAACGTTTGTGGTGATCCCCCGGGTAGTGCACGAAAGGAACGTTTGTGATGACCTCGTAGTAGTGTATGAAAAGAACGTTCGTGTTGACCAGGGGTGGTACGGGGAAGAAGGAACGTTCGGTGACGACCCTAAAGTAGTGCACGAAAGAAACGTTCGAGTTGACCAGAAGTAGTACACAAAAGGAACGTTTGTTTTGACCCGAAGTAGTACACGAAAGGAACGTTCGAAATACCCTGTCTTTTAAGTAGTTGCCAATATCGACGTGAGTCACGCGATCTCTGTGATTTACATGCAATATTGGCAAATTACCTGTTGGTAGTTAATCCAAACCGCTTCCAACCATGGTAGTCACCATTCAAGATAAAGTCAAGAAGGGTGAAGCTTGGTGACCCGACCCAAGTGACGTCACCAGACAGGTCAGTTCACTTATCTTTAACGACCACGTAATCCATAGATTATAGCTAAACAATCTGTCTCAAGTGCAGTCAATTAAGGGTTGTGTATTGATTATCAGATTAGAATTATCACCCACTTCTAATGAACCAATGTTGTTTAAGTGCAGCTGTGGATTTACTGTTTGTGTCTGCAGAATCGACAAGTTCTTGGGCCCCGCCTTCCTAACCAATCTACTTTTCGTCTATTATATCTAGTACATATGTTTAACATACACACACACACACACACACACACACACACACACACACACACACACACACACACTCACACATATCCCCCAGGAAGCAGCCCGCAGCAGCTGTCTAACTCCCAGGTACCTATTTACTGCTAAAGTGAACAATATCATCAGGGTAAAAGAAACTTTTGCCCATTTGTTTCCGCCACGGCCGGGAATCGAACCCGGGACCTTAGAACTAAGATACCCGAGCGCTGTCCACTCAGCCGTCAGGCTCCATGTGTGTACCCACGCTCGTGTCATATATATATGTATATTGGTTATAAATAAAAAGAATTAGTAGTACCTTTCAAATTGCAGGAGTACCTGGCTGTCCGGAACACGGCGACCAGCAAGAAGTAGCTCAGGCGGAGCAGCGACGTACGTCCTCCCTCCAGGCCTGACGAGCCCCGACTGTTCCGCGCCTGCACCACCAACCCAGTTCCCCCTCACTCGCCGCCTCCTTAATAATAATAAACACAGATTTCTATTGTGTGGGGTTCCGTTTTCTTTGACGCTGTTCTGGTGGTGGTTGACATGGGTGACGAATGTTGTGGTTGTTCATAGTGGTGGTAATTCAAGGTAGATGGGGGTAGTAATTGTAGTAGGGCATGTGCCATTGGTACGTATGGGGGGTTACAGGAAGTGGTAATGGGGTATTAATAGGGGGATGGGGTGTAGCATCGGAGGTGGTGGTTAGAGATGGTGGTAGTGGTGGTGGTTATGGTGGAGGGGGAATTTTGTAATAGTTGTGGAGTAAGCTAAACGTTAAAACACCCAACACAAACATGACTGTTTATTTGGGTCGTCTTAATGCTTATTTGGGTCGTCTTAATGTTTATTTGGGTCGTCTTAATGTTTATTTGGGTCGTCTTAAGGTTTCTTTGGGTCGTCTTAATGTTTATTTGGGTCGTCTTAATGCTTATTTGGGTCGTCTTAATGCTTATTTGGGTCGTCTTAATTCTTATTTGGGTCGTCTTAATGCCTATTTGGGTCGTCTTAATGCCTATTTGGGTCGTCTTAATGCTTATTTGGGTCGTCTTAATGCTTATTTGGGTCGTCTTAATGCTTATTTGGGTCGTCTTAATGCTTATTTGGGTCGTCTTAATGCTTATTTGGGTCGTCTTAATCACTATTTGGGTCGTCTTTATATTTAAGAGAAATTCCTCTCTTGTTTGGAGTGAGAGATGAAAGCTGAGAACACAGAACACTTCTGAGCACAGAAGCACAGAAGCACAGAAGCACAGAAGCACAGAAGCACAGAAGCATGTCTAAATACACTGAGACTCACACAACACGGGGTTCACATTCACGCAATCTTACGCGTGTATTGACACACACGCACACGCAAACATGCATGAACTCGCATGCACAAGCCTACACACGCGCCGACTCATGTACACAGACACACACACACACAAGCGCGGGCTCACATGTGGGCACTACCTGGTAGCTGAGTGGACAACGCGCGTGACTCGTAATCCTGTGGCCCTGGTTCGATTCCCGGCGCCGGCAGAGAAAATGGCCGGAGTTTCTCTCACCCTGATGATCCTGTTGCCTATCAGTAATTAAGTACCTGGGAGTTAGACAGCTGTTACGGGCTGCTTCCTGTGTCTGTGTGTGTGTGAAAAAAATAGTTAGTAGTTAGTAACAGTTGATTGATTGATAGTTGAGAGGCGGGCCGACAGAGCAGAGCTCAACTCCCGCAAGCACAACTAGGTGAATACATGTACAGATTTATATGGACAGACTCCACACAAACATGTATCGGGGATATCCACATGGAGACTGGGAAAGGTTGAATGAATTGACCAACTGGTGGCTCCAAGAGTTCAACCCTAGCAAGTGCAATGTAATGCAATTAGCTACCTGAAGGTCTGGTATCAGAACAAACAAAATTTCCCTTAGCGTAAACATCATGTCTCTTGAAGCATATAAATTGGATTACGTTATGATTCTGAAACCAAGATGACAGCTGAACTATGCAGCGCTGGCTTACTGTCCCCATCGAAACCACAAGAGAAGGTCATTTTCAGGTAAATTTAGGTAAACGTTTAAGCCGTGCTACGGATCGAACTCGGAATTAATGCTGTTCCTAATTAATATGAATGACCTGCAAGAGGTCGTGAATTCATTCACTATCATGTATGCAGATGAAGCAAAATTGACGAGGAATGTAAATACGGAGGAGGAGTGCAGAGAAATACAGAAGAACCCAGACTAACCTACAAGTCTCCGTGGCGCAGTGGTAAGACACTCGCCTGATGGCGTTCCGCGAGCGCTTTGTCACGGGTTCGTATCCTGGCCGGGGAGGATTTACTGGGCGCAAATGCTTAACTGTAGCCTCTGTTTAACTCAACAGTAAAAAAAAAGTGCAAGCAGACAAATTGTTAATTGAGATCAACCTTAACAACTGTAAGGTAATACAAATTTGAAAGTGAGATGTGAGACAAGAAGGATTCTTTATCATAACAAGAAGGGAAAAATCAGGAATCAAGAGATAAGAAGATCTGTGAGAGGATAATTCCAACACCAGCAGCTTAACCAGGTAAGTTTAGCAACATACAGCAAATGTTGTTTAAGATTCGCTACTTGGAACAAATTCCGAGTATCGGACTCTAAAACAACAACATAAAAGTCTAAAGGCTTCTGTAAGTACAAAATGTTTCATAATAAATACTCTCATCATTTTTTCCTTTGTGCTGCATTTTATATGAATATAATATTGTTATTATTTAGCGAGAATTCTGGCCATGTGTCTAGTCATATCTTCCAACAACGTTGATGAAGAATAAATGTGTTTATCCTATTATTGTGCCATTTTCTTTGATGATGAATAACTACAGAAAATATCGTTTGGCTAACTTGTGTATAATGAATGTTCAGAATTAAAGACAGTTTACTTTACCTTCATTGGCAATGGCTTTCACTTTCGAAGTGAAGAAACGTGTATATTAGCCTATGAAAGTAGATTCACTTTCCATTCAGAATCGCTTCCCATTGTCGGCGACAGGTCACCTGATCAAAGATCACATGAGCCTATGGCTGACAATCTCCAGGATGCAGTTCACAACTGTTGCCTTACTCCCAGGTATATATGGCCACTGCTTGGTGACCAGAGGCATAAGGTGTAAGAAAATCTGGCAAAACGTATTATCTTTCTCTGAAATCCTGGAATTGAACCGAGAACTCTTGCCAGATACAGGTAGTGTTTGCACCAGCTTTTTGGTTAACAGCAGGAAAGGGCATGATTGATCAAATCCAGGTAGAAGAGAAGCAAGGGATCTGGCTACAGTTGGTTCCTTTCTCGACTCACAATCGTGTCTGGGTACAAGTGACAGGATGAACAACCCAGCGGGTTTTCTTCCTGTTGGGGAGTGTTGTACATGCTGCTATGGCGGTGTGTCCACTCACAGGATGAGTGGCGCTGCCCAATACTGTCACTATGGCGGTGTGTCCACTCACAGGATGAGTGACGCTGCCCAATACTGTCACTATGGCGGTGTGTCCACTCACAAGATGAGTGGCGCTGCCCAATACTGTCACTATGGCGGTGTGTCCACACACAAGATGAGTGACGCTGCCCAATAAACTCACCCCTCGGGGCAAAATTTCAATTTAATCGGGAATCCCGGACGGGACAGAAATGGTTGGGCACGTTTCCTTTCATCTAACGTCTCTGTTCATCTAGAAGGAAATAGTAGCCGGGAGTTAGGCAACTGGTGTGGGGTTGCATTCTGGGAAGGGTCAGTAGTTCGACCTGGAGGGGACCTCGATAAATAAATAAATAAATAAATAAATAGATAAAATAAATAGATAAATAAGTAAATAAATAAATAAATAAAGTCTACTGCTATTTTCATTATCTTTGAAGCACTCAAAATTCTTGAAAAGATTGCATTTGTCAGCTAACGTATCTCCGACTTTCTTTCCTCATTCCCAGCTCTAAATAACTTGCAATTAAACTCTAATGTTTGTCTTTGAAGTCATAAATAAATATACATACATATTGTAGAGGTCTGGGATCTATACGTAGGTAATATGGCGCCCTCTACGCGAGGTGGTAAGAATTACAAAGACAATTAGACTCACTTCAACCCAACCTGTCCTCAGGGGAGGAGATCCGCAGAAGGGAATGGATTGGGAAAGACTACATCATTAGTGCTATTATTTACTCTATCCCTGGTTAGATTATGGTTACTTTTGGTTAAGGTTGGGTTAGGTTAGGTTAGGTTTCATTATATTTAGTTACATTAATACGGTGTATTATGAACGATAATGTGAAATATGGAATTCGGAAACTATTTCAATGTACCCGATAATTCCGTTTACGTAAAATCTAATTTGTCAAAGACAACGTTTTCAGCATACCCTTTTTATATTTAAAACCAACGATATATAATACCATAACGTTACTACTTGAGCATAATCTCTGTTTACGAAAAAGGTTCGTTTACCAATTAACATTTAGCTTATTATTGGAACCGTAATATGCTTTCAGACCATTACAAATATCCAGATAGCTATACAGGTGATTTGACGTAGGGTGTGGTTTCTCAAAGTAATGGATTAGCAGTGAGGACGGACTCCACCTTGAGTCTGACGTCTCGAGTCGAGTTCTTAGCTCACACAGTTAAGGACTAGCTAAGACTTAGCTAGTCCTTAGCTTTATATATATATATATATATATATATATATATATATATATATATATATATATATATATATATATATATATATATATATATATATATACATATATATATATATATATATATATATATATATATATATATATATATATATATATATATATAATGATTTATCTGAACTTTCATTTCCAATGATACTCTCCTCGTCGGGATTCACGAAAGATGATGACAAATCATGTTCACTTCCTTTCCAGGTTCCTTGGCAGACACCTCAGATATGAAAATTTTTATGTTAACATAAACAACATAAGTACAGAAACTGAAGGCACGTTTCTAGGTATCATACCGAAGGTGTTTCTGGGCTTTGGGCAAGTAGATCCTTCTTGTAGCAATACTGGTGATAGGAATGACAAGGGTTGTAGCATCCAGTAGCCATCATGTGTCGGAGAGTGTGATAACGAAGCCATAACATGGACATAAATCTCAATATATGTCTCTTTTTTCTCTCTCACTCTCTGTCTGTCTCACTCTCTGTCTGTCTCTCTCTCTCTCTCTCTCTCTCTCTCTCTCTCTCTCTCTCTCTCTCTCTCTCTCTCTCTCTCTCTTCACATTCACATATATTACACCTCTCCACATTTTTTCCTTATATGAAGAGTACTCAGTTACACAAAAATAAGCGTAGAGAGCTTCTACATAAACGCACAAGTTACCAGGATGCAGAAAAACTCACTAAGCGCAAAGGGGCGCGGACAAGCGTGTACTAACTTACGCTCCCATTAAATCTAACTTCTAAACTTTGGAAGATCCATAACAATCTAAGTTAACGGGACAACAGTGTATCAACCGGGGGGGAGGAGGGGGGAGGGGGATAAACGGAGGTAAACAGGGGGTACAGATGGAAAGGAGGAAATGTTAAAAGGGTGATGAGAAGGAGTAGAGATATAAAATATGATGAAATCAGAAACTTAGTGAAGAGAAAGGAACGACAATATCACACACACACACACACACACACACACACACACACACACACACACACACACACACACACACACACATAGAATGTGTGTGTGTGTGTCCACACACACAACTTTAGCGCATAGAATGAGAGCGAAGCTGCTGGTCATGGGGGACCTAAATCACGGAGAGATAGATTGGGAAACGAGGAATCCCCATGGCGGGGAGGAGACCTGGGGAGCGAAGCTGGTAGACGTTATTGACAGGAATTTCCTAACACAGCATGTGAAAGAAGATACTAGGGAAAGAGGAGGGGATACGCCCAGCCTATTAGATCTCATTATCACTCAGAATGTAGAAGACATCGAGCAGTTGGAACATGAAATACCACTAGGAGCTAGTGACCATTGTGTCCTAGCCTTTGACTACATGATGGAGCTTAAAATTGTGACCAAAGGACAAGAGGTCCGGGAAAGGAGACTTGATTACAGAAAAGGGGACTACAGAAGGATAAGGGACTACCTGGGAGAAGTGCAGTGGGAGGAAGAACTTAGAGGAAAAACAGTGCAAGGTATGATGAACCAAGTCATATTGAAATGCAAGGAGGCTGAACATAGATTTATTCCAACAATAAAGGAAAAAAGCAGGAGGGAATATAATAACCCATGGTTTAATAGACAGTGTCAGGAAGCAAAGGTGAGAAGCAGGAGGGAGTGGAGGAAGTACAGAAGGCAAAGGACAGAGGACAACAGGATTAGATGTAACAGAGCTAGGAATGATTACATTAACATAAGACGAGTGTCGGAAAGAAATTATGAGAACGATATTGCAGTCAAAGCGAAAAAGCAACCAAAATTACTACATAGCCATATAAGAAGGAAGATGTCGGTAAATGACCAAGTGACAAGACTGAGGAAAACAGAAGGGGCATATACAGAAAGCGACAAGGAAATCTGCGAGGTACTGAATGCAAAATTCCATGGAGTGTTCACTACCGAGCCTGAGCAGCTCCCATTGTTAGAAGAGATTACCCAAGATGAAAGACTATCAGATATAGAGGTGACAGCAGAGGATGTAATGAAACAGTTGACAACACTGGATGCAAATAAAGCTGTTGGACCAGACAAAGTATCACCGTGGATACTTAAAGAGGCAGCGCAGGCTCTCAGCGTGCCTCTGGCAATGATCTTCAATGAGTCACTTATGTCGGGAGAATTGCCCAGTTGCTGGAAGGAGGCAAATGTCGTACCGATTTTCAAAAAGGGGGATAGGGAGGAGGCACTTAACTACAGACCCGTATCACTGACAAGCATCCCCTGCAAAATACTTGAAAGAATAATTAGGCTCAGACTTGTTGAGCACCTGGAGAGCATTGGGTTTGTAAACAAGCACCAACATGGGTTCTGGACAGGGAAATCATGCCTAACAAACCTTTTAGAATTCTATGATAAAGTAACAAGGATAAGGCAGGACAGAGAAGGCTGGGCAGACTGCATATTTCTTGACTGCCAAAAGGCCTTTGATACGGTACCGCACATGAGACTGCTATACAAACTTGAGAGGCAGGCAGGAGTAAGCGGAAAGGCCCTAGTATGGGTGAAGAACTACCTAACAGGAAGGAGCCAGAGGGTAATGGTAAGGGGCGAAAAGTCGGACTGGCGAACAGTAACAAGTGGAGTACCTCAAGGATCGGTGCTGGGACCAATCCTCTTTCTAATTTACGTAAATGATATGTTTACAGGAGTGGAATCATACATGTCGATGTTTGCAGATGACGCAAAATTAATGAGAAGAGTTGTGACAGACGAGGATTGTAGGATCCTCCAAGAGGACTTAAACAGGCTGCAGAGATGGTCAGAGAAATGGCTACTGGAGTTTAACACCAGTAAATGTAAAGTTATGGAAATGGGATCAGGTGACAGGAGACCAAAGGGACAGTACACAATGAAGGGGAACAGCCTACCTGTAACGATTCGAGAAAGAGACCTGGGAGTGGATGTGACACCTAATCTAACTCCTGAGGCACATATAAATAGGATAACGACAGCAGCGTACTCTACACTGGCGAAAATTAGAACTTCATTCAGAAACCTAAATGAGGAAGCTTTTAGGGCGCTTTACACTGCCTACGTGAGACCCGTCTTAGAGTATGCCGCGCCATCATGGAGCCCCCACCTGAAGAAACACATAAAGAAACTGGAGAAGGTTCAGAGGTTTGCGACGAGGCTTGTCCCAGAGCTACGAGGGATGGGATATGAAGAGCGGCTGAAGGAACTGAACCTTACGACACTAGAGAAAAGAAGGGAGAGAGGAGATATGATAGGGACATATAAAATACTCAGGGGAATTGACAAAGTGGAAATAGATCAAATGTTCACACGTAATAATAACAAAACGAGGGGACATGGGTGGAAACTGGAAACTCAGATGAGTCACAGAGATGTTAGGAAGTTTTCTTTTAGCGTGAGAGTAGTAGAAAAATGGAATGCACTTGGGGAACAGGTTGTGGAAGCAAATACTATTCATACTTTTAAAACTAGGTATGATAGGGAAATGGGACAGGAGTCATTGCTGTAAACAACCGATAGCTAGAAAGGCGGGATCCAAGAGTCAATGCTCGATCCTGCAAGCACATATAGGTGAGTACATATAGGTGAGTACACACACACACACACACACACACACATGATGTTATGATAGAGCCCAGTAGGCTCAGGAATCTGTACACCAGTTGATTGACAGTTGAGAGGCAGGACCAAAGAGCCAAAGCTCAACCCCCGCAAGCACAAATAGGTGAGTACAAATAGGCGAGTACACACACCCACACACACACACACACACACACTAAGAGTCGAGAATCTACAATTGATGATAATTAATTCCAACGTTCTGATGCTCTAACATTACCAGGCCGCCCTCACTGTGAGGATAGCAGAGTGAGGGAGGGCGGAAGAAGGAGGGAGAAAGCGTGAGGGAGAATGAGGGAGAGGAGGCGTGTGGAAGAGAGAGTAAGGGAGGGGAAGGGAGGGAGGTCAGGGGGGGTGATAAAGGCAGAGAGCCACTCAGCTCCGCCTTGGACCTCTGTTACAACACATAATAAACACTTTACAAACAGAAGTGAAGAGAGACATTAAGAAATTTGCAAAAGATATCAAAATGGCGAAGAAAATAAATTTAAAAGATTTAAAATCACTTCAAGACGATTTGAATAAACAAATGATTGGTAGATGCAGTTTAAGATAGCAATAGGGGAGAGGGCGGGTTCTAAACCAAGGTACTGACTTACAATCTATCAGTCAATGCCAAAATGGTGGATGTGGTGGAAATGGTGGAAAATGGTGGCCAACTCTGAATGCAAAACAGATCTGGAAGTCATGATTAGTCGGGGATCTTTAACCAAAACAATCCACGTTTAGATGATTGGGAATTGGTGACAACAATAATGAGGTTTATATCTAGAAGTTGTACCGCTTAGATATCTAACTTCAGCTTTATCGTACTACGAGAGAGAGAGAGAGAGAGAGAGAGAGAGAGAGAGAGAGAGAGAGAGAGAGAGAGAGAGAGAGAGAGAGAGAGAGAGAGAGAGAGAGAGAGAGAGAGAGAGACAGAGAGAGACAGAGAGAGAGAGAGAGAGAGAGAGAGAGAGAGAGAGAGAGAGAGAGAGAGAGAGAGAGAGAGAGAGAGAGAGAGACAGAGAGAGAGAGAGACAGAGAGAGAGAGAGAGAGAGAGAGAGAGAGAGAGAGAGAGAGAGAGAGAGAGAGAGAGAGAGAGAGAGAGAGAGAGAGAGAGAGAGAGAGAGAGAACCATTAATCTGAGCGCCACCTCCTTGCTCGGACTTTGCTGTGCTCTTACATGCAGAGCAAAATCCCATTATCACGACCCAACAAGCAAGACTATTAAAACTTGGATTCAGGGCTAGTGTGGCTTGACACTCTGAGAAATGCCTCTCCTTCCTCTCTCTCTCTCTCTCTCTCTCTCTCTCTCTCTCTCTCTCTCTCTCTCTCTCTCTCCTTGCTCACGCTTACTCTCTCCCATCTCACTCTTGCACGTTTTCTCTCTCACTCTTACTATCTCCCCTCTCATTTCTACCTTCTTCCCTTTCACTCCAACCATCTCCCTTTTCACTTCTTGAGAAGTGAGAGGTATTCTGCCTTCTCACTCTTGACTTTTCCTCCTACTCTCTATTGCTCCCACCCATCTCCCTCTTGTGTGTTCTCTCTCACTCTCACTCCTGCCGTCTCCGTTTACCTCCTACCTTTCTGGCTTTTCTATACCACCTCTTCCACCTTCTCTCCCTCCTATATCTTTCATCCCTTCCCTTTTTACTCTTCTTCCAGTCTTATCATTCCTACTCTCGTTGTTCCAGCTCCTTGTTCCTATTTTCGAACAGAAAAGAAAAGGGGACATTTCTTTGCATATCTGCCAGAGAGAGAGAGAGAGAGAGAGAGAGAGAGAGAGAGAGAGAGAGAGAGAGAGAGAGAGAGAGAGAGAGAGAGAGAGAGAGAGAGAGAGAGAGAGAGAGAAAGAAAGAGTGAGAAAAGGCATTTTCTTTAAGATTCGTAAAGCACCAGAGCGTAAAGAAACCCTCTCTAAGTTATAATTGAAAAGAACATTGAGTAAGGGATAAGGCTCTTAGCCGAGTATTGGAAAAATGTTGTGGGGTAGAACTTGGGAAGTCTCTCTGAAAATAGTGATCAGTAACTATCCAACCTCAGTTTGGGGGGTAACAGCTGAACCACTCACACCTCTGTTTCATTATATCGCGGGATGTTAAACAAGACAACTGCTACTACTACTACTACTACTACTACTACTACTACTACTACTACTACTACTACTACTTCATTCATCTTCCTCTAATATTTTCTTTCCATTCTTATTCTTCATATATTTTTTTTTCAAATTTCCCTCCGTCAATTCTTTCATCTTTCATGTGTGCCTTATTTTCCTCCTTCCCTAATCTCCCACCTCTCTCCCTCCTTCCCTCTCCCTCCTTCCCTCTTCCCCCTTCCTCCATACGTAGTCTGCAGGAGCCAATATTCACCAAGCGATACACCTCACACCGCTCTCTCGCCCGCTGAGTACCACACAAGAGCTTCGAATCGAATATAATGCTGGTTACACCAGTATAAATATATATGGGAAGTGAGAGAATGTTTTCCTGTGACCTGATCGAGTGTGTGTGTGTGTGTGTGTGTGTGTGTGTGTGTATCTGTGTGTGTGTGTGTGTGTGTGTGTGTGTGTGTGTGTGTGTCAGAACAGGCAATATCATCCCTGAACAGTAAAAGGAGAGAGAGAGCAATATTGAGGCTGTTTTGATCATATTCAATTTAACCCGTGATTGCCTCTGCAGCAATATTCGCTCAGCTGATAAACTGACAGCAAGAGCAAAAAAAAAAAACAAAGCAGTGGAGGAATCGTGGAGAGCGAGGCGAGTAGGACGGTGTAGCTGTGTCGTAACTTTTGTGGGTCTGAGATACGACCCGGCCTGGTAAGAACGACTCGTTTTTACGATCATGTTTCTCGTTTATTGAGACGTCGAGATGAGCGAGATCTCCACCGAGCTCTGGTTCTGGTCGTGACTTGATCTGGGTGGTTGTATTGCGTTCTCGGGAGAGCTCTGGTTCTGGTCGTGACTTGATCTGGGTGGTTGTATTGCGTTCTCGGGAGAGCTCTGGTTCTGGTCGTGACTTGATCTGGGTGGTTGTATTTGCGTTCTCGAGAGAGCTCTGGTTCTGGTCGTGACTTGATCTGGGTGGTTGTATTGCGTTCTCGGGAGAGCTCTGGTTCTGGTCGTGACTTGATCTGGGTTACAATCTCTTGCGTCTTTTTCATATTAACAAAAACGTGAATGACCTCCATATTATCCTTCCCACATTCATCGCCCACTCCCCATTCCTTCTTCTTCCTATTCCTCCTTTCTTTTTCTAGCCTCCATTCTTCAGGTAAAAAATCGGAAAAATCTTCGTTGATTTCCTCTTGGTCGTAAAACGTCCATATCAGGAAGAACTAGTCCGCCCGTCGATTGGTTTAACGGGATTCTAACTCCTGCATCTCTCTCTCTCTCTCTGACTCTCTCTGACTCTCTCTCTCTCTCTCTCTCTCTCTCTCTCTCTCTCTCTCTCTCTCTCTCTCTCTCTCTCTCTCTCTCTCTCTCTCTCTCTCTCTCTCTCTCTCTCTCTCTCTCTCTCTCTCTCTCTCTCTCTCTCTCTCTCTCTCTCTCTCTCAGAATCTGTCTGTCTGTCTCTCTCTGTCTCTCTCTTAGGTAAATATTCCCGTGATCATTACAATATATGTCAAATAAAGTAGTTATGTCAGGTCCATGGACCCCATGTACTTGGAGAAGCTCTAAAGGATGGTCTCCTATCCGTGGGGTGGGAGTCTCCCATCCGTGGGGTGGGAGTCTCCTATCCGTGGGGTGGGAGTCTCCCATCCGTGGGGTGGGAGTCTCCTATCCGTGGGGTGGGAGTCTCCTATCCGTGGGGAGGGAGTCTCCCATCCGTGGGGTGGGAGTCTCCCATCCGTGGGGTGGGAGTCTCCTATCCGTGGGGTGGGAGTCTCCTAGCCGTGGGGTGGGAGTCTCCCATCCGTGGGGTGGGAGTCTCCTAGCCGTGGGGTGGGAGTCTCCTAGCCGTGGGGTGGGAGTCTCCTAGCCGTGGGGCGCTGTATGGGAGACCAACATACACGCAGAGTTATAAAATGTGATGAGAATGAACACAGCCGCGGCTTCCTTGGCATCTCGGCTCGAGTTTACCTTCTTTTATTCCTCTCTTTATTGACGAATTGGATGAAATTTTATCCCAAGTGGGTGGGGGGGGGGGAGGGGGGTACACGGGGCAGGATGTACGAGGAAGTAAGTGGGATGGGAGGACCATGATATAAGGAGGAAGAGGGCATGTGGAAGAGAGGAGGAGGACATGAGGCAGTGATTTGGAAAATTACAATGCATAGAGAAACGATAGATGGAAGGGAATGGGGGGGAGGGAAATGGGAGGGACGAAGCAGTGAGAAAGGGGGATGGGGGAAGGGAGGAAGGGAGAGGGGAAAAATTCACAGATAAACCGAAGTCAGGCACAGACGACTACAGAGGGACTGCAATCCGGTGGAATATCCCGCTTGGCTACCTTAACAGAGTTACTTTTATGCATTTTCCAGGGATGGAGAGTTATAACACGGCTCCCCCGGTACTCCCACACTACACTCCAGTACTCCCATACTCCGGTACACCCCACACGCCGGTACACCCACATCCCGGTACACACCCACACTCCATCAGGTCATTCCGTATCCACTTGTACCGATAACACAGAGAACAGCGCGTGAAGCAGCACCGGTAGAAGCACCACGTGAGAAAAAATCGCCGAGGCCTCTCTGCAAGTGACAGCGGAGGAGGATAAATTTATTTTTGCTGGGAAAAATGGCTCCAAAAATTATCATTTGCTAACCGATGTTGAGGTTTGCTGATGGGGGAAGGAAGGGGGGGAGGGGGGTTGATTCAGAGAGGGGGGTGGTGTGTGTGTGTGTGTGTGTGTGTGTGTGTGTGTGTGTGTGTGTGTGTGTGTGTGTGTATTCACCTAGTTGTGTTTGCGGGGGTTGAGCTCTGCTCTGCGCCACAGAATTACGAGTCCTGCACTCTATCCACCAAGCTACCAGGGCCCCCACACCAGGCTGTGTGTGTATGTGTGTGTGTGTGTGTGTGTGTGTGTGTGTGTGTGTGTGTGCGCGCGCGCGGAAATACACCCTAAAAGTCAATGAAAACTTGTCACGCAATAACTAGTTACGTGTGATGGACTTAAGCAAAAATAAAGTAGTGACGGCCTGACACATCTTTCTGGAGCATAATAGAGACTCGAGATCTGGAACATGAATATCTGGAGCATTGAAGAACCTGCACCCGGAGCGTGGATGTCTGGAGCATGGCGATACGCTGACTAGTAGAACAAATAAAGCCTCCCCAAGCAATATCAAGGAGAGAGAGAGAGAGAGACACACACACAGACACCAATTACAACCAAGGGAAAAACAATTAAATATTCAAGATAAGAGCACATTCCAGCCTCTTGAGAAGTAAAGAGTACACTGCAGCCTTGGCCAGAAGACGGTGGCTGGCCTGACCCCCACCTTCCAGGGGGGGGGGGAGGGAGGGTGGAGGATAGGACTAGATAAAACGTTTAATTTAGCGCTAAATGGCGGTCTGGGTGCAGGGCAGCACTTGTTCATAGTGAGGCCGGGTACGCACGTGCGTGCACACACACACAGACACACACACGCGCGCGCGCACACACACATTCACGTTCAAGAGGGTAAGGTTTTTCTCTCTACTGAAAATTTAACGCGTCAGGGGGGTAAACAGTACACTAACACCACACAAACAGCAAACACACACAAACAGCACACACACACACACAAACAGCACACACACACACACAAACAGCACACACACACACAAACAACACACACACAAACAGGCCAAATCACCAGCGAACGGAAAGTTATCAAAAAAAAAAAAAATACCACCAGAAACCTGGACACGAAATCATGCAGTGTATACCACTGACGTGAGACCAACACGAGAGTGTGCAGCACTAGCATGAAACCCCAACAGGAAGGTTAGAACCCAAAACACCGATGTTAGAACAATAGAAGAGAATCAAAAGAGATATAATCACGACATACACGATACTGGTGAGACCTTAAACGAACGGCGACTTCTGGGAATTTAATCATTATAAATCAGATACGACAGAGGACTGTAAAACAGCATCTTTTTTGTGTGTGGTTTTCAGAGCATGTGGAATGACTAGGAGGCGGGACCCAAGAGATTAACCTCGACCCTTACAAACACAAATAAGAACAGTTTCCTAGTAACTCACTAAAGGAACCACATACACCAGTTGATTGACGGTTGAGAGGCGGGACCAAAGAGACAAAGCTCAACCCCCGCAAGCACAACTAGGTGAGTACAAATAGGTGAATACAGTCGGTGCTATACGTACATACACACACATCATACATACACACATCATACGTACATACACACACCATACGTACATACTCACATCATACGTACATACACACATCATACGTACATACACAAACATCATACATACATACACACATCATACGTACATACACACATCATACGTACATACACACACACCATACGTACATACGTCATACGTACATACACACACATGATACGTACATACACACATCATACGTACATACATACACATGATACGTACACAACACATATCATACGTACATACACACATCATACGTACATACACACACATGATACGTACACAACACATATCATACGTACATACACACATCATACGTACATACACACACATCATACATACATACATACACACACATCATACGTACATACACACACATCATACATGCATACATCATACATACACACACATCATACGTACATACACACACATCATACGTACATGCATCACATGTACATACGCACACGTGACTCAACAAAATATTATATATTTTGACTGACCTAAAAGCTATCTAAATTATAGCAGTTTTTTCGTCCTCATGAAAATAGTCCATCATGAGGAGCTGCGCTGATCTGTTATGTTGTTGTGAGGCGCACGGCGTGTGTAAGGCGTGTAGGGTCGTCGTAGTGATAATAGTTGTAGTTTTAGTAGTAGAGGGATAGTAGTAGTAGTAGTAGTAGTAGAGAAGGGGTAGTAGTAGTGGTAGTAGAGGAGGGGTAGTAGTAGTAGTAGTAGAGGAGGGGTAGTAGTAGTAGTAGTAGTAGTAGTAGAGGAGGGGTAGTAGTAGTAGTAGTAGAGGAGGGGTAGTAGTAGTAGTAGTAGAGGAGAGGTAGTAGTAGTAGTAGTAGAGGAGAGGTAGTAGTAGTGGTAGTAGAGGAGGGGGTAGTAGTAGTAGTAGTAGTATATATATATATATATATATATATATATATATATATATATATATATATATATATATATATATATATATATATATATATATATATATATATATATATATATATATATGATGCAAACGACCAGGCAAGTCATGCCTCCTCGAGTTGTTTCCGGGAACCCAAACAACCCCCTCCCCTCCACACACACACACGACAACAAAAACAATAATACACAAACTCCTGGTTCTCAATAACCTCTCAATGGTTCCACTGCATTGTCCCAGAACCGACGCCTTACACCACAAAACACACACACACACACACACACACACACACACACACACACACACACCGTCATATTTCTGCACCTCGACGAAGGACAACGAGCACCTCCAACGAACCTCCAGGAAAGACTCCAGTGTTCCTTGCACCTCCGCTCCTAATCCTCAGTTTTATGGAGCTCCATAACAATTTTAGAAAACGCGTAATTCTCCGACCAGATCCTTCGATTTATGGGACGAGGAGGCTAGACTCGTTGAAAAAAAGAATAGGAAAAACAAAGGGGAAAAGAGTGAGTTGTGTTGGAGGATTAGAGAGAAGGAGAGAGAGAGAGAGAGAGAGAGAGAGAGAGAGAGAGAGAGAGAGAGAGAGAGAGAGAGAGAGAGAGAGAGAGAGAGAGAGAGAGAGAGAGAGAGAGAGAGAGATAAGATGATATTGTATTAAGCTCCCAGTAATGTCCTCTCTTAATGTATTTTACAAGTGGGAGCTTTCAGCCAGTGAACTAGTTAGGTCGTCTTACCTCTCACGCTACGCCCTCAACGACTTGCTGGCCGCAGGAATAACCACTAAAGTCTCTAATTATTTTTCACAGCTACGACCAAAAAAATTCATACCTTAGCGTATTATAAACCTTAATCTCCTATTTTTTGGTCAGTCTATGACCCACAAACCGATTATTTCCGTCAGTTCCTATATGGAGAGAGATGGAAGGCTACCCAGATGATCCAACACAGGGCAAGGATAGAGTTTATTAGGAACAAATTTACAAGGGCGTTGATGAGGATTCGAACCTGTGCGCTGGATTTTGGCAGACGCGCTCTAGTCGACTGCATCACCACATGGTAAAAAATTAACAACCTAGAGTGCTATTGGACCCACGAGGATCGTTCTGGAGTTTAGAACCACTCGCTAGCGAAAGTAGTGCCAACTTCTCCACCACAGTATATAAGCTGGCACTACCACTGTACTATATATACACTGTATACTATGGATTTGACAGCATACTTTTGTATACTATCAAATCCATTAAAAAATTTCGTAGGAAGCATCACATTCACACGTATACATACACCCTTACCATAAACACTATATGGAGTGTTTTCTAACTGAATATACGTATTTAATGACAGAAAGCTACGTACAAATTTAGGAACTCCAACAACAGGGATGCCCCCTTAATATTTCAGGGCATGTAAAGCAGGGGTCTGTGTTTATCAAGCGTTTATGTAACCTCCTACGAAACCTGTCCATCTTTCCTTAACCATGTCGGCTTTGTTTATACTAAACAGTTTACGAGCTTCGAAACTTCACAATCCAAGTTTATTATTATTATAAACAGCCTCCTAGTACTTCGGAGCTTGTGAACTCTCTAAATAAAGGTAAATATACAACACGATAAAGAAAACCAAGATGTACAGGTTTCGTGAGTGTGGATTGACACTCCTTCTGAGTTTGTTGTTTGCCTTAAGGTCTAAGCCCTCCGCGGAAGGTTATTAAGGTCAATGCTTACACTGCACCCATCACATATACTGGTGTCCAGAAAACAGTGTAGGAATATCGTTATCTCTTTAGTGTATAGTGTAAAAAACACTGAAAGTTTGAAGTGTTTGGAACGTTCCATACCCTGCCAGAAACGGTTTGGAACGATAGTACCCTGGTTTGAAACGGAGCTATGTAGGTTCGAATCCTCGCGCCAGAAACGTTTATTTTGGAAATGTTCGGAGAGGATATAACCCACGATCGAAAAAAAGAGCCATCGGGCTCACAACATATGTTAACAAGTGCATGAATAAATCAACGTAAATTAGTAATTCACTTATAGCCCACTTGGATATGTTCGAAATCATGGATCGAAACGTGCGTCATTCACTTACATCCTGTATTGTAAACACTTGTGAATCAACGTAGCCAAAACACCTTACCTAGACCTAACTTTGTATAAAAATAATATAAGTTTATTGCTATACATTATGAAAAATTCTTCCTATGAGATAGTTGTCTGTATACGACAAAAATTGCAATATTAAAATCAACTTTAGTCTTAATTTAACTGGGATATGGTCATATCGTACCCAAGACGATTCAATTAAACTCGTTTTCAGTTTGTTAAAGCTGTATTTTGTTTAGTTAGGATGTATTAGCTTAGATTAAGCAATACTAGACTCAGATTACGTTGTATGAGGTTAGGTTAGGTTAGGTTGCGTGAGGGTTATAGGTCGTTTTTAAAATCCAAAATCCATTTAAACATTTTAAAATCTAAAAATTACCGAGTTGTATACGCTGTGACCTGCACCCATTTGACGTGTAGTTTGGCTTCGAGGACGGAATACCAGATTCAGAATTAATGGAGCAAAGCCTATACTTAAACACACGAGAATCTGAACAACGCAAATCGACCTCCTGGATCGCCACGGTGTGGATAGCCTCTCGCCCCCAGATCTGTGAACGTCTGCTGCATTTCACCGCTTACATCAGGCAAATTCCACCTCCTGACGCAGGGCGAAGTTTGCAAAGTTTCTCAGTGAAGTGGTTTGTTAATTTTCCCGCGCGGAGTTCCATGGGTGTTGGAATTAATCGTGTTAGTTGATAATGGCCTTTGTTCACCGGCCTGAAGTGTTAAATTGCTTCTTATATGGACTTGAGTCTCCGAGTTGTCGCTCGGGGCAGTGCGAATCATTTGTTTCTTTTAGGATAATATTTCCGCTTGTATTGACCTTAAGTTTTGTTTAACACTGATTGTATTTTTTGCTTATAGTGATTTTAGTTTTGTATTCTATAGTTCGATATATTTTAATGAAAGTTTCTCTCTCTCTCTCTCTCTCTCTCTCTCTCTCTCTCTCTCTCTCTCTCTCTCTCTCTCTCTCTCTCTCTCTCTCTCTCTCTCTCTCTCTCTCTCTCTCTCCCCACCTGATGTACAGCTACACGGAACGAGCCTCTATCAACCTAATATGCGATGCACAAATTCTTTGCATTAACAATATATCTAAATTGAGCTATAATCACTTCAAAATACACCCTACCTATCCCAGGGCTATTTATAAAAATCGAACCTAACCCAGGCCTACGTAGGGGGTAAGTTTGGGGGCGTGGGAGGGATGGATGGAGGAAGGGATAGAGGGATGGAGTGAGGGAGGGAGGAAGGAAGGGAGAGAGGAGTGGGGAGGTTGATGGTCTGTGGGAACATATGGGTAAATATGATGAGAAACATGAGTCAACAGAAAGTGAAATTGAATGAAGATATCGGAAAAAATGAAGAAAATGAAGTGAAGGTATAAGAGAAAAACGAAAAAATTTGATAGAACGGAGATGAATTGGAAAAAAATGGGAAGAATACACAAAACTGGGAAGATATTAATAAAAAAGAAATTACGATAATATAAAGAAATTTATAAAATAGGAAGAAATTAAGAAAATGGCAAGAAATTAAGAAAATGGCAAGAAATTAAGAAACTAAAAAGAAAACAGGAAGAAAATACAAAAATAAGGAAGAAATTGGGAAGAAATTAAGAAACAAAAGAAGAAAATGGGAAGAAATTAAGAAAGTAAAGAAGAAAATGGGAAGAAAATCGGAAAATATTATGGAAAAAGGTTAAGGGAAGATGGTGCTGGTAGCAACCTACCTCAGGTGTTGACTGTGGCCGCTTTCCATCACAGGAGCAAATGGTCACAGGAATACCTTTTCGGCATCTGTATTTACCTGTTTAAAATTTCCATCTCCTGGACAATGTTTCCTTGAATATGTTTAGAATGATATTTAAACATTAGAATATTAGAATTTGTTTATACGTAAGTGGGGATGTTTTGGGGGACAGAGAGAGAGAGAGAGAGAGAGAGAGAGAGAGAGAGAGAGAGAGAGAGAGAGAGAGAGAGAGAGAGAGAGAGAGAGAGAGAGAGAGAGAGAGAGAGAGAGAGGTTAATAATATTTTAATTAACAAAAACTTTGCATGTATTATTACGCAAAATCGCTATAACTATGTAGCTGCATTGTGACTACCCAATCAGAATCAATCTTACGATAACGAAGACTTGTATTGGCTACATGAGTCACAGTTGTGGGTTCTCTTACGTTCTGGAGAGGAGAGATAAGAGAATAAATAAAGTGGTCCGGAATAGTCCAACCAGAAACTAAAATTCCCGTCGAATTACATCCATCTACTTGTGGGTCGGGTTGCCCTCTCTCTGGTCTGGGAGGTGGGCTGATGGGTCGGGTTAAATTCTCTCTCTCTATGGTCTGGGAGGTGGGCTGATGGGTCGGGTTAAATTCTCTCTCTCTATGGTCTGGGAGGTGGGCTGATGGGTCGGGTTAAATTCTCTCTCTCTATGGTCTGGGAGGTGGGCTGATGGGTCGGGTTAAATTCGCTCTCTCTATGGTCTGGGAGGTGGGCTGATGGGTCGTGTAAAATTCTCTCTCTCTATGGTCTGGGAGGTGGGCTGATGGGTCGTGTTAAATTCTCTCTCTCTATGGTCTGGGAGGTGGGCTGATGGGTCGTGTAAAATTCTCTCTCTCTATGGTCTGGGAGGTGGGCTGATGGGTCGTGTAAAATTCTCTCTCTCTCTATGGTCTGGGAGGTGAGCTGATGGGTCGGGTTTCTCCCTCTCTGGCAGAGGGAGGTGGACTAATAGACTAACGTGGCTCCCAACCAGTCCGTGACAGTCTTGCAGCGGATAAACTTCCCGAGCCTTTTGGTTGGAGATGTAGTAAGCCAAGTAACGCGTTCTCGCCCACGTTCTTAGAGTGAGAGGCGACAGCCACAGTGATCGTTGTGGCAAAACTCTCTAAAGTCTTCGGGGCAAGAGAAGGTGGCAAGCCAAGCAATCTGTTGTGGTTCGCCGAAAGCCTCACAAAAGTAATCACGTCTGGCTTCCACCGAGGGAGGAGTCTGTGGGCTGAGAGATCGTTGTGGCTGGCTAGAACCTGTCCTCAGGACAGGCTTCGACTTCCTCCTCCTCCTCCTCCTCCTCAATGGGTTACTCTCCTCATTGTTTGGTTTATGGAGGTGACCAGCAGAAGAAATATGGTGAGAAACAATATATAAAATAGGACATACTCTCATGTGTCTATGTATGTATTAACACGATGTACTGAACGGGGTGAGAATAGCTTGAGCTACCTCATCCCTTTGTGTGTATTTTACCTCAATAAACTTATTTCAATTTCAGTTTTAATTTCTCATACTGGTATGAGAGTACTCTCTCTCCACCCCGGTGTTGTCGCTCCTTCTATGCCACGTTTTCTTTCTCTGCTTTCAATTTAGAAGAGAGATGGAAAGTTAGTCCATCAGATATACGGTTGCTTAGGTCATTAAAAAGAAAAATTATAATAATTTGAAATTGGTAAATGTAATTACGTTTATAATTCTACTTTTAAATAATAGTATAATCACTGTATATTTGCAACCATTATATCAAAAATATTACTGAAGAAAATTACAATTACAACACGCCAGTTGTAAAATTAATAGCGCGATATTTTGACGTAAAATCGACGAGAACACAGTGAGGGAATTCAGTCTTTATCCTCATAGGAATCGAATACAACATAGGAGTTGACAGTTTAGCTATGCAAGGAGGATAGCAGAGATAACATAGGAGTTGGCTCGTCAAAGGAGATGGACAGCAAAAAATTTCGTCGTTATCAACCAAGAAATTCAGTACACACAGAAATCACAATAGCGTGATGCATCAAATGAACAAAACCACAAGGGCCGTGACAAGGATTCGAACCTACGTTCGAGAGCACGTAATGCTCTCATCCCGAGAGCGTCTGGGATGCTCTCGGACGTAAGTTCGAACCCTCGTCACGGCCCTTGTGGATTTGTTCAAGAAATTCAGTCTTAGATTCTGATTCGACTCTCCTCACTATGGACAGGAAGGAAGGAAGTTAACGGTACTTAATACCAACTAAATAGACTGTTGGGGGTTGCAGACAAAGCTGAAATTTTCGTAACTACTTCTATCTTTCATTAATGTTCAGTTAATAAAGGTGTACAGCAAGGTAATATACAACAGTTCTGTTGTTGTTTTAGATTTAGCTACTTAGAACGAAGTGTCCATGTAGCACGGGCTATGGCGAGCCCGTAGCACACAACAGTTCTTTTGAACGACCCTTATATCCGGCCATAGTCTGGAGAATCAGGGAAACAAGACTCATCTATATATTTTTTGGTGGGGGCGGGTTTTAGGGTAGGTTGAAGGAGGGGGCGGGGGAGGGAGGGGGGGGGGTAGAAGTTAGAGTCAGAGATGCGAGGGGGTAAATCTATCCACAAAAAAAGGTACTAGTCTTCGAACACAACAGATTAACTTTTTTTTTTATACTGAACGAGACCGGGCTATTATAGCTGACTCTTAACATCATATAAGAGATATAGGTTCCTTCCGTCCCAAAGGAGCGGGACGTTCTAAGTGTTGGCGCGACAAAGTTACCTCAGTGGGAGACAACTGACTACTGGCAAGATGCAGACACCTGGCAATTCTGTCTTGTGACACCTGTCAATTGACACAATTGACAGGTGTCAATTTAACCAAACGTAATGAATCCAAACCAATCTATATTTAACTTACTATAACATAACCAAATGTAACGTATTCTAACCCAACCAAATGTTACTTATTATAGCATAATTAAACTAACTCATGGCGGAAAATATAACAAGCGATATGGATAAAATTGGAAATATGACAAAGTTCTCTGATGATCATGTACTTCATTATTTCAAAATAACGCAAAATTGCGTCATTGGAAAAATAAAATACATTGCCACTTGATGAAAATACCAATATTGCATGCTTCTAGTATCATATTGCACAAGGCTGGCGATAATTATAAACCACACGTAATACCAATCAGCTTTGATCGGAAACTGAACAGTGGCTGAGATTATCTACACGCATGTGCGAATGATCCAGGCAGTGTGAATGACTGTAAGCTAGTCTAGCTTACTGGCGAAGATCCTCCATCCCCTTTGGCCCCCTTTTGAACTTTGCCCCATAATATATCAGTACTGCTGCGACGATCATAGCAGGTTTTGAGAAAGTTGGTTAGGTGGGGTTCTCAACTTTCAGGAATGCATCGGTCGTTGTGAGGAGTGCATATGTGTGGTTCGCAAAGTTTTGATCAATCGGTTAAACTCTATGCTTTTCAGCTGAAAAAAATGTGGAAGGCTTCGGATGGCATTTGTTAGGAAATGCTGACATGCTTTCCGGCCACCCAAATGCTGCTACTTGCGCATCGCGACGGCCCAGGAAACGGAGGAGTGTTGACTTATTGCTGGTCGATGGTCTGAACAGCATCAGTTGGATGGTTATCTTGAGGTTATCTTGAGATGATTTCGGGGCTTTTAGTGTCCCCGAGGCCCGGTCCTCGACCAGGCCTCCACCCCCAGGAAGCAGCCCATGACAGATGACTAACACCCAGGTACCTATTTTACTGCTAGGTAACAGGGGCATAGGGTGAAAGAAACTTTGCCTATTGTTTCTCGCCGGCGCCCGGAATCGAACCCGGGACCACAGGATCACAAGTCCAGTGTGCTGTCCGCTCGGCCGACCGACTCCCAATGGTCTGAACAGCATCAGTTGGATGGTCTGAACAGCATCAGTTGGATGGTCTGAACAGCATCAGTTGGATGGTCTGAACAGCATCAGCTGGATAGTCTGAACATCAAATTGATAGTCAAAATAACATCGGCTGGATGGTCAGAACAACATCCAAACGAGTGTTTAATCCTGCCTGTGTTCTCAAAAGTTGAATCACGAACTTAAATAATCTAAGAGGTCAGTTTAGAAGATAAATGTCACCCAACAAAATTGGGCTCTTAAGATTTTCTAATAATTCTCGATTTAAAATTTAAGAACATTATCATTTATAGCTTTAGGGCTCCCAATTATGGCCCGAAAAGCTGTACGGTTCGTAGCTCTCAGAGAATATACCAATTAATCACCAAACCTGCTCTGAAACTACTCATTGTACGTCCTTGTATATGTACAAATATAATTTTTTAGCTTAATACTATTTTCAGTAAATACGTTCTTCAATAATAGCTGCGTTCCTCGCTGATAGCTGCGTTCATCACTTAACAGCTGCGTTCTTTATTTAATATCTGCGTTCTTCACTTAACAGCTGCGTTCTTCACTTAACAACTGCATTCTTCATTTAATATCTGCGTTCTTTCCATAATATCTGCCTTCATTCTATAATATTTAAGTTTTTCACTTAATATCTGCGTTCTCAACTTAACATTTGTGTTCTTCACTTAATATCTGCATTCTTAACTTAAAATCTGCGTTCTTCACTTAATATCTGCGTTCTTAACTTAATATCTACATTCTTCACTTAATATCTGTGTCCTTGACTTAATATCTGCATTCTTAACTAAATATTTGCGTTGTTCATTTAATATCTGCATTCTTTACTTAATATCTGCGTATTATCTGCGTTCTTCACTTACTAAATATCTGGGTTTTTTATTTAATATCTGCGTATTATCTGCGTTCTTCACTTACTTAATATCTGCGGTTTTAACATATCACTTTTTGCGTGTATCACAAGCTTGCAATGATCTAAAAATAATCTGTTGTTTGTAGGTTATTAATTTCGAAAGCGATTAGATTTTTTTTGTGGGGTGGAGAAGGCGGAGCAAATCCCGTGGCTCAAATAAGTTGAACACTAAATATAAAAAAATTATATTGTAATTAATTTAGTAGCAGTCATTGATTATTTATCCCTCTGGCAAACAGCAGGGAATTTCGTTGAACTAATTCGCTTTAAATAAATTTATATCATCAACTCCTTTGTTGTGAGGTTCAAAGAGATTCTGAAAACTGAAAGCTTATTCCTCAAAAGAGCAGTGGGGGGATATTTTGGATCCCCAGAGCGTTGCCTTCATCTTAGCTACTCTGTCTGTCTGCCTGTCTGTCTGTCTGTCTGTCTGTCTGTCTGTCTGTATCTTTAGCTGAATCTACCTGTTTGTGTATCTGTATCGTTGAATGAGATTGTCTGTGCATCTGTCTGTGACTCAATCTCTCTATGCCTTTGAATCAAACACTCTGAGCATATGTTTGTCCCTTTGTATCGTACTGCAAGTGTATCTATCTTGTGTGTTCAACTGGATCATACTCCCTGTGTATCTCTTACTGTGCTTCATGTGTGTGTGTTTGACTGCAACAAGATCATATAGCTTGAACGAAGGACAGATCAGCTGGTCTAAATCAAGGAACGTAGTTCAATTGCAAACCTCCAAGGGACATAATCGTTTGAAACGATGTAGATGGTCTGTTTTTTCAAATCAATTTTGCAGTTCAACTGGTTAGAACAATCCCGATGGAGAAACATGGACAGAGAGAGAGAGAGAGAGAGAGAGAGAGAGAGAGAGAGAGAGAGAGAGAGAGAGAGAGAGAGAGAGAGAGAGAGAGAGAGAGAGATAAAGAGAGACATAGAGAGAGATAGAGAGAAGAAAATGAGAGGCATATCAGCGAGTAGATGAAGATGATCAAGAAGATAAACAACAATGTGATAAGAGATGAGTGCGCATGCTTGAGAAGAGAGAGAGGGAGGGAGAGAGAGAGAGAGAGAGAGAGAGAGAGAGAGAGAGAGAGAGAGAGAGAGAGAGAGAGAGAGAGAGAGAGAGAGAGAGAGAGAGAGAGAGAGGGGAGGGGAGGGGATGTAGGATGGGGGGAGAGAAGGAGGGGGGGGGGGACGTGAAAATATAATACGGGAGTCATCGCCTGTTGATTCAGTTGCTCTTTGGACGCTACGCCGGTCGGGTGCCCCCTGTTGGACGTCCGCGGCCCCATCCCCTTCCTCACCCGCCGTCACAAACCTGTGCTTCAGTGCTCTTCCCCCGAAAAAACATCAACAACCTCTCAGTTCTCCTCCTCACCTAGGAAAAAAAAAATATCTAACCCCCAGTGGGTAAACAAATCTGAATAACAAATCGAGTTATGCAGCAAAAGGAAAATTATATGAAGTTAATGTTTTCATTCTGTTTTTAATTCTTAGTCGACTTTACGCCTCTCATTTTTGTTTAAATTGTTTTTTTTCCCTTTTACGAGTGGATTTACTGTGATTGGTTTTTTGCGTTTAAGAGATGACCAGACAAATGTGCGCGACGGTGTTGGTCATAGAAGCCGCCTTGCTGTTGACCAGGGCTTTGAGCAGAGCAGGTGAGTGGGTGGTGGTGGTGGTGGTGGTAGTAGTGGTAGTTTGGTGGTAGATTGTGTAGTAGTGATGGTAGCTTTTGGGAGCGGGGGGGGGGGGGGGAAGTTTTGGCGGTCGAAAGACCTTCCCCTTTGCTCTTCTACTGTTAGCAGTAGAAATGATTGGAAGAGTATCATTAGTAGTTGTGGTAGTTGTGGTAGGCATAATAGTTGTCGTGGAATTAGTAGCAGAAGTAACAGTGGTAATATAAACACTGACACAGTCATAATAGTATATTAGCATTACAGTAGTAGTAGTAGAGGTACTGATCGTAGTAGTACTAATTGTAGTAGCAGGAGTAGTAGTAGTAGTAGTAGTAGTAGTAGTAGTAGTAGTAGCAGGAGGTAGTACCAGTACCAGGAGTAGTAGCAGCAGGAGGAGAGCAAGGAGACCTAATATTTAAACACATTATGGATATACAAAATAATATACATAAATGCATTGAGACGTTAGTAATCATTGTGAAGAGTGAATGACAGCTGATGGTCACCTATGGCTGTCTGGCTGTCATGAGGAGGTCTGGCTGTCATGAGGAGGTCTGGCTGTCATGAGGAGGTCTGGCTGTCATGAGGAGCTCTGGCTGTCATGAGGATCTCTGGCTGTCATGAGGATCTCTGGCTGTCATGAGGAGGTCTGGCTGTCATGAGGATCTCTGGCTGTCATGAGGAGGTCTGGCTGTCATGAGGAGGTCTGGCTGTCACGAAGAGCTCTGGCTGTCACGAAGAGCTCTGGCTGTCATGAGGAGCTCTGGCTGTCATGAGGAGGTCTGGCTGTCATGAGGAGCTCTGGCTGTCATGAGGAGGTCTGGCTGTCATGAGGTGGTCTGGCTGTCATGAGGAGCTCTGGCTGTCATGAGGAGGTCTGGCTGTCATGAGGAGATCTGACTGTCATGAGGATCTCTGGCTGTCATGAGGAGCTCTGGCTGTCATGAGGAGGTCTGGCTGTCATGAGGAGCTCTGGCTGTCATGAGGAGTTCTAGCTGTCATGAAGAGGTCTGGCTGGCATGAGGAGCTGTGACTATCTGTCATGAGGAGCTCTGGCTGTCATGAGGAGCTCTGGCTGTCATGAGGAGCTGTGACCATCTATCATGAGGAGCCGTGACTATCTGTCCATTTTTCAATGTTGCTCAACAATTTCAAGATGAGTCCGTCAAACTCTACATGAAAAACTACTAATTTTAAGGAAAATTTAAAATTTTTACATATATTTTTTAATCGAATTTTAACGTGTTCATTTTACGAGTCGTTGTCATTGAAAACGAAAACAAAACTTTTCAATATGGAATGTTGGTATTTTTTAAATGAATGTTATTCTATTAAAACAAATATTTTGGACTTTCTTTTTTAAAGAAAGTTTTCCATACGGGTTGTTAAGGGCTTTTAAAAATGAAAGATTTTCAATACGAGTTTTTGGGATTTTTGAAATGATAGCAGGTTTTCAATATGGGTTGGCGAAATTTTGAAAATGAAAGGAAAAGTTTTCAATATGGATTGATGGGATTTTGGAAAGAAAAGTTACCAAAGGTCATTCTTAGGTAAATAATATTTTTTTGTTGGATATTTATTAAATTTAATAACAATAAAATTATGCAGATTTTGCTATAAAAAAGTTAAAATATTTTCAATTTAAAATTGGTCAATGTTTCACATACTGACCAACGAAGTTCTCACTAGATGTTTCTCAGTTGATACCTCACACATATCTCAGCTGTTACCTCACATTCCTCACCTGTTACCTCACATGTCTCACCAGTTACCTCACCAGGAAAACCATTCCCCAAAATTTCATGGAAACCATTTTCTCCCCAATTACATACAGTTATTTCAGTGAATTCAGTTGAGTTACAGCTTTAAGTTGTAATTACATCATTCAACGTTCTGTACCATACAGAAGGTATACAATTCCCACGTAATGACGTTTAAACGTCTCATCACGGAAACCTTTTTTGTAAACATCAAAGGAATGATGATAATAGGCTTTTCTTCTTGTTTGGTGTGTGGCTTAAATGGCTTCCCTCTCAGCCTTTTGTCGGGCTTCAAGGTCACACTTGACCTGTTAAGTAACCGGTTTTACTATACTTTATTCCTGATCATTCCAACCGGTAGGTATCTTTATTCTTGTGTTAATTAGTCTTAAGTGTATCAACCGGAAAGTATACTATAACCCTGAATATAGTTCAAGATTGTAATATACCCAGTGTTAATATAATGTGAAATAGGGGTTACCTCCTGGAGTACATTGTCCATGTGCTTTAAATTATCTGAGGTTCTGAACCCTTATAGACCCGTCAGTATCTGGAGGGTGTATTAAGGACACCGCAAGAGCTTGAGGTTGCAACTATACTGTAGTCATGAGTATACCCACCAGCAGGTATACCTATCCTCTATAAATAATATAGAGGATATAAATAATCCCTCAATGTATATACACCGAGAAGCGAGGTTTACAAGATGTTTCGACACAGCTCGGTTTATTGTCAAAATCGTATATACCGTTAGATGGTATATAATATGTACTACTAATGGCTTCATTCACGCTTATCCGGATCCCCTAACCCCTGGGACACAAATATAAACACCGGATACAGCACGTTACTAGTATTATAATAGCGGTAGAAGACTGACTGACTGCTTGGCTATTGTCTCAGCCAGCATCAAGGGGAGGATGGAGTGGGGGTCCCCGGCAAACATTAGGGGAGCTGACACACACACACAGTTACGTAAGACTTAATAAAGCTGACATAGTGGCCACTGTCGAGACCTTCCTTGATCACAGGATACTCTTAATGGCACATGAAAGACAGATAATCTGGCAAAGGTGGCGACGTTGCTGTCTACTCTCAGCAACCCCTGTCTACTCTCAGTAGACAGTTGCTGTCTACTCCTACATAACGCTGCAGGTGGAGCACCTGGAAGTGAACATACCCAGTCACTTAGAAGTGACTTTCTTACATACTTTGTGACTTTGAAGTGACTTTGTTTACATATGCCAACGCCCTCAGCGACAAAACAGTAAACCAATACAGTATCTAACTCATCACCTAGATGAACTATTGTGTTCAAATCAACGTCAACACTTCATCTTTGAAGGAAACTTGAACTAACACCATGTGATGGTCGAGCCTTTGATGGTTACTTAGCTATATTCGATCCAACGCACCATGTAAAAGTTGCTTATTCGCATGTCAGGAACATCAATTCACCCGGCGATCAGAGCAGTGATAGAAGGCCTCATAACATGTCCTCCTCTGGGCTACGGTGATTCCTTGGGCCATCAAGCAGGGCACACCAACATTATGATTGAAACTGCCGGAGATAGTGCGACGCGACGCACCTCTGGCTCTGGGATCAAGGGGCCAGATTCACGCAGCAGTTACGCAAGTACTTACGAACGTGCACATCTTTCCTCAATCTTTGACGGCTTTGGTTACATTTATTAAACAGTTTACAAGCATGAAAACTTCCCAATCAACTGTTGTTATTGTTATAAACAGCTTCCTGGTGCTTCGGAGCTCATTAACTGTTTAATAATTGAAAACAAAGCCGTCAAAGAT